>NW_026969572.1:0-35218 GCF_028390025.1 Pseudophryne corroboree
TTCTGGCTTTATTTTTATGCTAACAAATTTGTTCTCTGAAAAGTGTCCACAAAGCCAAGTCTCTGATTAACACCTTTGTAAGGATGGTTTTTCACCTATTACTAAATTAAACTTGCTTCATTGGAAAGGCAGCAAGATGCATCCTCATTTCAATGTCTACTGAAATAATACAAGTTGACACCAGGAAACATTAACGCCACTGCATCCTTGCTGCTTTCTCATGTGGAAGTCTGTTTAATGTGAAAACAAGGTGATATCTAATTAGCACACAGGTAAGGAATTAAGAAAATCTTTATTTAAGGGTGAAGATGTTTCTCACAAAATTGTTGACCCAATGCAACATTGAAATTCAAGCTGGAAAGATGATTTTAATATATCACTTGTACATTTTGTATTGCTCTTCTGGTGACAATGTAGTTTGTTTTTGTCAATTACCATTTTAATAATAGGGTAAAGAAAATGAAGTGGATTTTTGAAAGAAAACAATACTGTCAATACACTATTAAAACAAATTAAAATGGTAAAAGTTATTGTACTTTAAGTAAAAATAAAAGAGACAAAATATCAATCCCAGTTTTGGATTACTTTAATTAACAAAAAAAAAAATGCATATAGCAGAGGATAGTTTCAATCTGCCTACCTCTCGGTTATGAGCCCAGCATGCTTCCATTGCAGTACTCTGCTGCACATGTAAGTTCAAGAGATCCTGAAGCACTCACTCATCATGGGAAAGTACCAATGTGTTTCTTCGTTGGTTGATGGAAGAAACATCTTACAAAAACTCTCCAGATTATTGACTTTTTAAAGTTTTTCTAGGAAACGTTTTAGATGAATGCTTATTAGCCTTTGTCAGTATGGACTTTTTGCAAAGTGTCTCTGTGGCGCAATCAGTTAGTGTGTACGGCTATTAACCAAAAGGTTGGTGGTTCAATCCCACCTAGGGACCTAATTGACCTTGTTATCAGATTTTGGTGATCTTTAAGTAGACAAGTCATAATTTCAAACCCCCTGTTATGGTGTAGGGTACCTGGCCTTCTCTGATGTAATCAGAGTTAGATTTGATTCAGTGATTTTATAAAAACAGCTAGGAAGCACAATTTAGCAGTGGGTTGCAGAGAAAAAAAATATGCTGGCAGAAAAATCCAATTGAGTGATTAAACAGCTCTTCATTTTCTGGCTTTATTTTTATGCTAACAAATTTGTTCTCTGAAAAGTGTCCACAAAGCCAAGTCTCTGATTAACACCTTTGTAAGGATGGCTTTTCACCTATTACTAAATTAAACTTGCTTCATTGGAAAGGCAGCAAGATGCATCCTCATTTCAATGTCTACTGAAATAATACAGGTTGACACCAGGAAACATTAACGCCACTGCATCCTTGCTGCTTTCTCATGTGGAAGTCTGTTTAATGTGAAAACAAGGTGATATCTAATTAGCACACAGGTAAGGAATTAAGAAAATCTTTATTTAAGGGTGAAGATGTTTCTCACAAAATCGTTGCCCCAATGCATCATTGAAATTCAAGCTGGAAAGATGATTTTAATATATCACTTGTACATTTTGTATTGCTCTTCTGGTGACAATGTAGTTTGTTTTTGTCAATTACCATTTTAATAATAGGGTAAAGAAAATTAAGTGGATTTTTGAAAGAAAACAATACTGTCAATATACTATTAAAACAAATTAAAATGGTAAAAGTTATTGTACTTTAAGTAAAAATAAAAGAGCCAAAATATCAATCCCAGTTTTGGATTACTTTAATTAACAAACAAAAAAATGCATATAGCAGAGGATAGTTTCAATCTGCCTACCTCTGGGTTATGGGCCCAGCATGCTTCCATTGCTGTACTCTGCTGCACATGTAAGTGCAAGAGATCCTGAAGCACTCACTCATCATGGGAAAGTACCAATGTGTTTCTTCGTTGGTTGATGGAAGAAACATCTTACAAAAACTCTCCAGATTATTGACTTTTTAAAGTTTTTCTAGGAAACGTTTTAGATGAATGCTTATTAGCCTTTGTCAGTATGGACTTTTGCAAAGTGTCTCTGTGGCGCAATCGGTTAGTGTGTTTGGCTATTAACCAAAATGTTGGTGGTTCAATCCCACCCAGGGACGTAATTAACCTTGTGATCAGATTTTGGTGATATTTAAGGAGACAAGTCAAAATTTCAAACCTCCTCTTATGGTGTAGGGTACATGGCCTTCTCTGATGTAATCAGAGTTAGATTTGATTCAGTGATTTTATAAAAAACAGCTAGGAAGCACAATTTAGCAGTGGGTTGCAGAGAAAAAAAATATGCTGGCAGAAAAATCCAATCGAGTGATTAAACAGCTCTTCATTTTCTGGCTTTATTTTTATGCTAACAAATTTGTTCTCTGAAAAGTGTCCACAAAGCCAAGTCTCTGATTAACACCTTTGTAAGGATGGTTTTTCACCTATTACTAAATTAAACTTGCTTCATTGGAAAGGCAGCAAGATGCATCCTCATTTCAATGTCTACTGAAATAATACAAGTTGACACCAGGAAACATTAACGCCACTGCATCCTTGCTGCTTTCTCATGTGGAAGTCTGTTTAATGTGAAAACAAGGTGATATCTAATTAGCACACAGGTAAGGAATTAAGAAAATCTTTATTTAAGGGTGAAGATGTTTCTCACAAAATTGTTGACCCAATGCAACATTGAAATTCAAGCTGGAAAGATGATTTTAATATATCACTTGTACATTTTGTATTGCTCTTCTGGTGACAATGTAGTTTGTTTTTGTCAATTACCATTTTAATAATAGGGTAAAGAAAATGAAGTGGATTTTTGAAAGAAAACAATACTGTCAATACACTATTAAAACAAATTAAAATGGTAAAAGTTATTGTACTTTAAGTAAAAATAAAAGAGACAAAATATCAATCCCAGTTTTGGATTACTTTAATTAACAAAAAAAAAAATGCATATAGCAGAGGATAGTTTCAATCTGCCTACCTCTCGGTTATGAGCCCAGCATGCTTCCATTGCAGTACTCTGCTGCACATGTAAGTTCAAGAGATCCTGAAGCACTCACTCATCATGGGAAAGTACCAATGTGTTTCTTCGTTGGTTGATGGAAGAAACATCTTACAAAAACTCTCCAGATTATTGACTTTTTAAAGTTTTTCTAGGAAACGTTTTAGATGAATGCTTATTAGCCTTTGTCAGTATGGACTTTTTGCAAAGTGTCTCTGTGGCGCAATCAGTTAGTGTGTACGGCTATTAACCAAAAGGTTGGTGGTTCAATCCCACCTAGGGACCTAATTGACCTTGTTATCAGATTTTGGTGATCTTTAAGTAGACAAGTCATAATTTCAAACCCCCTGTTATGGTGTAGGGTACCTGGCCTTCTCTGATGTAATCAGAGTTAGATTTGATTCAGTGATTTTATAAAAACAGCTAGGAAGCACAATTTAGCAGTGGGTTGCAGAGAAAAAAAATATGCTGGCAGAAAAATCCAATTGAGTGATTAAACAGCTCTTCATTTTCTGGCTTTATTTTTATGCTAACAAATTTGTTCTCTGAAAAGTGTCCACAAAGCCAAGTCTCTGATTAACACCTTTGTAAGGATGGCTTTTCACCTATTACTAAATTAAACTTGCTTCATTGGAAAGGCAGCAAGATGCATCCTCATTTCAATGTCTACTGAAATAATACAGGTTGACACCAGGAAACATTAACGCCACTGCATCCTTGCTGCTTTCTCATGTGGAAGTCTGTTTAATGTGAAAACAAGGTGATATCTAATTAGCACACAGGTAAGGAATTAAGAAAATCTTTATTTAAGGGTGAAGATGTTTCTCACAAAATCGTTGCCCCAATGCATCATTGAAATTCAAGCTGGAAAGATGATTTTAATATATCACTTGTACATTTTGTATTGCTCTTCTGGTGACAATGTAGTTTGTTTTTGTCAATTACCATTTTAATAATAGGGTAAAGAAAATTAAGTGGATTTTTGAAAGAAAACAATACTGTCAATATACTATTAAAACAAATTAAAATGGTAAAAGTTATTGTACTTTAAGTAAAAATAAAAGAGCCAAAATATCAATCCCAGTTTTGGATTACTTTAATTAACAAACAAAAAAATGCATATAGCAGAGGATAGTTTCAATCTGCCTACCTCTGGGTTATGGGCCCAGCATGCTTCCATTGCTGTACTCTGCTGCACATGTAAGTGCAAGAGATCCTGAAGCACTCACTCATCATGGGAAAGTACCAATGTGTTTCTTCGTTGGTTGATAGAAGAAACATCTTACAAAAACTCTCCAGATTATTGACTTTTTTACGTTTTTCTAGGAAACATTTTAGATGAATGCTTATTAGCATTTGTCAGTAAGTACTTTTTGCAAAGTGTCTCTGTGGCGCAATCAGTTAGTGTGTACGGCTATTAACCAAAAGGTTGGTGGTTCAATCCCACCCAGGGACGTAATTGACATTGTTATCAGATTTTGGTGATCTTTAAGTAGACAAGTCAAATTTCATACCCCCTGTTATGGTGTAGGGTACCTGGCCTTCTCTGATGTAATCAGAGTTAGATTTGATTCAGTGATTTTATAAAAACATCTAGGAAGCACAATTTAGGAGTGGGTTGCAGAGAAAAAGAAATATGCTGGCAAAAAAACCAAATTGCGTGATTAAACAGCTCTTCATTTTCTGGCTTTATTTTTATGCTAACAAATTTGTTCTCTGAAAAGTGTCCACAAAGCCAAGTCTCTGATTAACACCTTTGTAGGGATGGTTTTTCACCTATTACTAAATTAAACTTGCTTCATTGGAAAGGCAGCAAGATGTATCCTCATTTCAATGTCTACTGAAATAATACAGGTTGACACCAGGAAACATTAACGCCACTGCATCCTTGCTGCTTTCTCATGTGGAAGTCTGTTTAATGTGAAAACAAGGTGATATCTAATTAGCACACAGGTAAGGAATTAAGAAAATCTTTATTTAAGGGTGAAGATGTTTCTCACAAAATCGTTGCCCCAATGCATCATTGAAATTCAAGCTGGAAAGATGATTTTAATATATCACTTGTACATTTTGTATTGCTCTTCTGGTGACAATGTAGTTTGTTTTTGTCAATTACCATTTTAATAATAGGGTAAAGAAAATGAAGTGGATTTTTGAAAGAAAACAATACTGTCAATATACTATTAAAACAAATTAAAATGGTAAAAGTTATTGTACTTAAAGTAAAAATAAAAGAGACAAAATATCAATCCCAGTTTTGGATTACTTTAATTAACAAACAAAAAAATGCATATAGCAGAGGATAGTTTCAATCTGCCTACCTCTGGGTTATGGGCCCAGCATGCTTCCATTGCAGTACTCTGCTGCACATGTAAGTGCAAGAGATCCTGAAGCACTCACTCATCATGGGAAAGTACCAATGTGTTTCTTCGTTGGTTGATGGAAGAAACATCTTACAAAAACTCTCCAGATTATTGACTTTTTAAAGTTTTTCTAGGAAACGTTTTAGATGAATGCTTATTAGCCTTTGTCAGTATGGACTTTTGCAAAGTGTTTCTGTGGCGCAATCAGTTAGTATGTATGGCTATTAACCATAAGGTTGGTGGTTCAATCCCACCGAGGGACCTAATTGACCTTGTTATCAGATTTTGGTGATCTTTAAGTAGACAAGTCAAAATTTCAAACCCCCTGTTATGGTGTAGGGTACCTGGCCTTCTCTGATGTAATCAGAGTTAGATTTGATTCAGTGATTTTATAAAAACAGCTAGGAAGCACAATTTAGCAGTGGGTTGCAGAGAAAAAAAATATGCTGGCAGAAAAATCCAATTGAGTGATTAAACAGCTCTTCATTTTCTGGCTTTATTTTTATGCTAACAAATTTGTTCTCTGAAAAGTGTCCACAAAGCCAAGTCTCTGATTAACACCTTTGTAAGGATGGTTTTTCACCTATTACTAAATTAAACTTGCTTCATTGGAAAGGCAGCAAGATGCATCCTCATTTCAATGTCTACTGAAATAATACAAGTTGACACCAGGAAACATTAACGCCACTGCATCCTTGCTGCTTTCTCATGTGGAAGTCTGTTTAATATGAAAACAAGGTGATATCTAATTAGCACACAGGTAAGGAATTAAGAAAATCTTTATTTAAGGGTGAAGATGTTTCTCACAAAATCGTTGCCCCAATGCATCATTGAAATTCAAGCTGGAAATATGATTTTAATATATCACTTGTACATTTTGTATTGCTCTTCTGGTGACAATGTAGTTTGTTTTTGTCAATTACCATTTTAATAATAGGGTAAAGAAAATGAAGTGGATTTTTGAAAGAAAACAATACTGTCAATATACTATTAAAACAAATTAAAATGGTAAAAGTTATTGTACTTTAAGTAAAAATAAAAGAGACAAAATATCAATCCCAGTTTTGGATTACTTTAATTAACAAAAAAAATGCATATAGCAGAGGATAGTTTCAATCTGCCTACCTCTGGGTTATGGGCCCAGCATGCTTCCATTGCAGTACTCTGCTGCACATGTAAGTGCAAGAGATCCTGAAGCACTCACTCATCATGGGAAAGTACCAATGTGTTTCTTCGTTGGTTGATGGAAGAAACATCTTACAAAAACTCTCCAGATTATTGACTTTTTAAAGTTTATCTAGGAAACGTTTTAGATGAATGCTTATTAGCCTTTGTCAGTATGGAATTTTGCAAAGTGTCTCTGTGGCGCAATCAGTTAGTATGTACGGCTATTAACCATAAGGTTGGTGGTTCAATCCCATCCAGGGACCTAATTGACCTTGTTATCAGATTTTGGTGATCTTTAAGTAGACCAGTCAAATTTTCAAACCCCCTGTTATGGTGTAGGGTACCTGGCCTTCTCTGATGTAATCAGAGTTAGATTTGATTCAGTGATTTTATAAAAAACATCTAGGAAGCACAATTTAGCAGTGGGTTGCAGAGAAAAAGAAATATGCTGGCAAAAAAATCAAATTGCGTGATTAAACAGCTCTTCATTTTCTGGCTTTATTTTTATGCTAACAAATTTGTTCTCTGAAAAGTGTCCACAAAGCCAAGTCTCTGATTAACACCTTTGTAGGGATGGTTTTTCACCTATTACTAAATTAAACTTGCTTCATTGGAAAGGCAGCAAGATGTATCCTCATTTCAATGTCTACTGAAATAATACAGGTTGACACCAGGAAACATTAACGCCACTGCATCCTTGCTGCTTTCTCATGTGGAAGTCTGTTTAATGTGAAAACAAGGTGATATCTAATTAGCACACAGGTAAGGAATTAAGAAAATCTTTATTTAAGGGTGAAGATGTTTCTCACAAAATTGTTGACCCAATGCATCATTGAAATTCAAGCTGGAAAGATGATTTTAATATATCACTTGTACATTTTGTATTGCTCTTCTGGTGACAATGTAGTTTGTTTTTGTCAATTACCATTTTAATAATAGGGTAAAGAAAATGAAGTTGATTTTTGAAAGAAAACAATACTGTCAATATACTATTAAAACAAATTAAAATGGTAAAAGTTATTGTACTTTAAGTAAAAATAAAAGAGACAAAATATCAATCCCAGTTTTGGATTACTTTAACAAAAAAAATGCATATAGCAGAGGATAGTTTCAATCTGCCTACCTCTGGGTTATGGGCCCAGCATGCTTCCATTGCAGTACTCTGCTGCACATGTAAGTGCAAGAGATCCTGAAGCACTCACTCATCATGGGAAAGTACCAATGTGTTTCTTCGTTGGTTGATGGAAGAAACATCTTACAAAAACTCTCCAGATTATTGACTTTTTAAAGTTTTTCTAGGAAACGTTTTAGATGAATGCTTATTAGCCTTTGTCAGTATGGACTTTTGCAAAGTGTCTCTGTGGCGCAATCGGTTAGTGTGTTTGGCTATTAACCAAAATGTTGGTGGTTCAATCCCACCCAGGGACGTAATTAACCTTGTGATCAGATTTTGGTGATATTTAAGGAGACAAGTCGTCAAAATTTCAAACCTCCTCTTATGGTGTAGGGTACATGGCCTTCTCTGATGTAATCAGAGTTAGATTTGATTCAGTGATTTATAAAAAACAGCTAGGAAGCACAATTTAGCAGTGGGTTGCAGAGAAAAAAAATATGCTGGCAGAAAAATCCAATCGAGTGATTAAACAGCTCTTCATTTTCTGGCTTTATTTTTATGCTAACAAATTTGTTCTCTGAAAAGTGTCCACAAAGCCAAGTCTCTGATTAACACCTTTGTAAGGATGGTTTTTCACCTATTACTAAATTAAACTTGCTTCATTGGAAAGGCAGCAAGATGCATCCTCATTTCAATGTCTACTGAAATAATACAAGTTGACACCAGGAAACATTAACGCCACTGCATCCTTGCTGCTTTCTCATGTGGAAGTCTGTTTAATGTGAAAACAAGGTGATATCTAATTAGCACACAGGTAAGGAATTAAGAAAATCTTTATTTAAGGGTGAAGATGTTTCTCACAAAAATGTTGACCCAATGCAACATTGAAATTCAAGCTGGAAAGATGATTTTAATATATCACTTGTACATTTTGTATTGCTCTTCTGGTGACAATGTAGTTTGTTTTTGTCAATTACCATTTTAATAATAGGGTAAAGAAAATGAAGTGGATTTTTGAAAGAAAACAATACTGTCAATATACTATTAAAACAAATTAAAATGGTAAAAGTTATTGTACTTTAAGTAAAAATAAAAGAGACAAAATATCAATCCCAGTTTTGGATTACTTTAATTAACAAAAAAAAAATGCATATAGCAGAGGATAGTTTCAATCTGCCTACCTCTCGGTTATGAGCCCAGCATGCTTCCATTGCAGTACTCTGCTGCACATGTAAGTTCAAGAGATCCTGAAGCACTCACTCATCATGGGAAAGTACCAATGTGTTTCTTCGTTGGTTGATGGAAGAAACATCTTACAAAAACTCTCCAGATTATTGACTTTTTAAAGTTTTTCTAGGAAACGTTTTAGATGAATGCTTATTAGCCTTTGTCAGTATGGACTTTTTGCAAAGTGTCTCTGTGGCGCAATCAGTTAGTGTGTACGGCTATTAACCAAAAGGTTGGTGGTTCAATCCCACCCAGGGACCTAATTGACCTTGTTATCAGATTTTGGTGATCTTTAAGTAGACAAGTCAAAATTTCAAACCCCCTGTTATGGTGTAGGGTACCTGGCCTTCTCTGATGTAATCAGAGTTAGATTTGATTCAGTGATTTTATAAAAACAGCTAGGAAGCACAATTTAGCAGTGGGTTGCAGAGAAAAAAAATATGCTGGCAGAAAAATCCAATTGAGTGATTAAACAGCTCTTTATTTTCTGGCTTTATTTTTATGCTAACAAATTTGTTCTCTGAAAAGTGTCCACAAAGCCAAGTCTCTGATTAACACCTTTGTAAGGATGGTTTTTCACCTATTACTAAATTAAACTTGCTTCATTGGAAAGGCAGCAAGATGCATCCTCATTTCAATGTCTACTGAAATAATACAGGTTGACACCAGGAAACATTAACGCCACTGCATCCTTGCTGCTTTCTCATGTGGAAGTCTGTTTAATGTGAAAACAAGGTGATATCTAATTAGCACACAGGTAAGGAATTAAGAAAATCTTTATTTAAGGGTGAAGATGTTTCTCACAAAATCGTTGCCCCAATGCATCATTGAAATTCAAGCTGGAAAGATGATTTTAATATATCACTTGTACATTTTGTATTGCTCTTCTGGTGACAATGTAGTTTGTTTTTGTCAATTACCATTTTAATAATAGGGTAAAGAAAATTAAGTGGATTTTTGAAAGAAAACAATACTGTCAATATACTATTAAAACAAATTAAAATGGTAAAAGTTATTGTACTTTAAGTAAAAATAAAAGAGCCAAAATATCAATCCCAGTTTTGGATTACTTTAATTAACAAACAAAAAAATGCATTTAGCAGAGGATAGTTTCAATCTGCCTACCTCTGGGTAATGGGCCCAGCATGCTTCCATTGCTGTACTCTGCTGCACATGTAAGTGCAAGAGATCCTGAAGCACTCACTCATCATGGGAAAGTACCAATGTGTTTCTTCGTTGGTTGATAGAAGAAACATCTTACAAAAACTCTCCAGATTATTGACTTTTTAAAGTTTTTCTAGGAAACGTTTTAGATGAATGCTTATTAGCATTTGTCAGTATGTAGTTTTGCAAAGTGTCTCTGTGGCGCAATCAGTTAGTGTGTACGGCTATTAACCAAAAGGTTGGTGGTTCAATCCCACCCAGGGACGTAATTGACCTTGTTATCAGATTTTGGTGATCTTTAAGTAGACAAGTCAAATTTCATACCCCCTGTTATGGTGTAGGGTACCTGGCCTTCTCTGATGTAATCAGAGTTAGATTTGATTCAGTGATTTTATAAAAACATCTAGGAAGCACAATTTAGCAGTGGGTTGCAGAGAAAAAGAAATATGCTGGCAAAAAAATCAAATTGCGTGATTAACAGCTCTTCATTTTCTGGCTTTATTTTATGCTAACAAATTTGTTCTCTGAAAAGTGTCCACAAAGCCAAGTCTCTGATTAACACCTTTGTAGGGATGGTTTTTCACCTATTACTAAATTAAACTTGCTTCATTGGAAAGGCAGCAAGATGTATCCTCATTTCAATGTCTACTGAAATAATACAGGTTGACACCAGGAAACATTAACGCCACTGCATCCTTGCTGCTTTCTCATGTGGAAGTCTGTTTAATGTGAAAACAAGGTGATATCTAATTAGCACACAGGTAAGGAATTAAGAAAATCTTTATTTAAGGGTGAAGATGTTTCTCACAAAATTGTTGACCCAATGCATCGTTGAAATTCAAGCTGGAAAGATGATTTTAATATATCACTTGTACATTTTGTATTGCTCTTCTGGTGACAATGTAGTTTGTTTTTGTCAATTACCATTTTAATAATAGGGTAAAGAAAATGAAGTGGATTTTTGAAAGAAAACAATACTGTCAATATACTATTAAAACAAATTAAAATGGTAAAAGTTATTGTACTTTAAGTAAAAATAAAAGAGACAAAATATCAATCCCAGTTTTGGATTACTTTAATTAACAAAAAAAAAAATGCATATAGCAGAGGATAGTTTCAATCTGCCTACCTCTGGGTTATGGGCCCAGCATGCTTCCATTGCAGTACTCTGCTGCACATGTAAGTTCAAGAGATCCTGAAGCACTCACTCATCATGGGAAAGTACCAATGTGTTTCTTCGTTGGTTGATGGAAGAAACATCTTACAAAAACTCTCCAGATTATTGACTTTTTAAAGTTTTTCTAGGAAACGTTTTAGATGAATGCTTATTAGCCTTTGTCAGTATGGACTTTCGCAAAGTGTCTCTGTGGCGCAATCAGTTAGTATGTACGGCTATTAACCATAAGGTTGGTGGTTCAATCCCATCCAGGGACCTAATTGACCTTGTTATCAGATTTTGGTGATCTTTAAGTAGACAAGTCAAAATTTCAAACCCCCTGTTATGGTGTAGGGTACCTGGCCTTCTCTGATGTAATCAGAGTTAGATTTGATTCAGTGATTTTATAAAAACAGCTAGGAAGCACAATTTAGCAGTGGGTTGCAGAGAAAAAAAATATGCTGGCAGAAAAATCCAATTGAGTGATTAAACAGCTCTTCATTTTCTGGCTTTATTTTTATGCTAACAAATTTGTTCTCTGAAAAGTGTCCACAAAGCCAAGTCTCTGATTAACACCTTTGTAAGGATGGTTTTTCACCTATTACTAAATTAAACTTGCTTCATTGGAAAGGCAGCAAGATGCATCCTCATTTCAATGTCTACTAAAATAATACAAGTTGACACCAGGAAACATTAACGAAACTGCATCCTTGCTGCTTTCTCATGTGGAAGTCTGTTTTATATGAAAACAAGGTGATATCTAATTAGCACACAGGTAAGGAATTAAGAAAATCTTTATTTAAGGGTGAAGATGTTTCTCACAAAATCGTTGCCACAATGCATCATTGAAATTCAAGCTGGAAATATGATTTTAATATATCACTTGTACATTTTGTATTGCTCTTCTGGTGACAATGTAGTTTGTTTTTGTCAATTACCATTTTAATAATAGGGTAAAGAAAATTAAGTGGATTTTTGAAAGAAAACAATACTGTCAATATACTATTAAAACAAATTAAAATGGTAAAAGTTATTGTACTTTAAGTAAAAATAAAAGAGCCAAAATATCAATCCCAGTTTTGGATTACTTTAATTAACAAACAAAAAAATGCATATAGCAGAGGATAGTTTCAACCTGCCTACCTCTGGGTTATGGGCCCAGCATGCTTCCATTGCTGTACTCTGCTGCACATGTAAGTGCAAGAGATCCTGAAGCACTCACTCATCATGGGAAAGTACCAATGTGTTTCTTCGTTGGTTGATAGAAGAAACATCTTACAAAAACTCTCCAGATTATTGACTTTTTTAAGTTTTTCTAGGAAACGTTTTAGATGAATGCTTATTAGCATTTGTCAGTATGTACTTTTGCAAAGTGTCTCTGTGGCGCAATCAGTTAGTATGTACGGCTATTAACCAAAAGGTTGGTGGTTCAATCCCACCCAGGGACGTAATTGACCTTGTTATCAGATTTTGGTGATCTTTAAGTAGACAAGTCAAATTTCATACCCCCTGTTATGGTGTAGGGTACCTGGCCTTCTCTGATGTAATCAGAGTTAGATTTGATTCAGTGATTTTATAAAAACATCTAGGAAGCACAATTTAGCAGTGGGTTGCAGAGAAAAAGAAATATGCTGGCAAAAAAATCAAATTGCGTGATTAAACAGCTCTTCATTTTCTGGCTTTATTTTTATGCTAACAAATTTGTTCTCTGAAAAGTGTCCACAAAGCCAAGTCTCTGATTAACACCTTTGTAGGGATGGTTTTTCACCTATTACTAAATTAAACTTGCTTCATTGGAAAGGCAGCAAGATGTATCCTCATTTCAATGTCTACTGAAATAATACAGGTTGACACCAGGAAACATTAACGCCACTGCATCCTTGCTGCTTTCTCATGTGGAAGTCTGTTTAATGTGAAAACAAGGTGATATCTAATTAGCACACAGGTAAGGAATTAAGAAAATCTTTATTTAAGGGTGAAGATGTTTCTCACAAAATTGTTGACCCAATGCAACATTGAAATTCAAGCTGGAAAGATGATTTTAATATATCACTTGTACATTTTGTATTGCTCTTCTGGTGACAATGTAGTTTGTTTTTGTCAATTACCATTTTAATAATAGGGTAAAGAAAATGAAGTGGATTTTTGAAAGAAAACAATACTGTCAATATACTATTAAAACAAATTAAAATGGTAAAAGTTATTGTACTTTAAGTAAAAATAAAAGAGACAAAATATCAATCCCAGTTTTGGATTACTTTAATTAACAAAAAAAAAATGCATATAGCAGAGGATAGTTTCAATCTGCCTACCTCTCGGTTATGAGCCCAGCATGCTTCCATTGCAGTACTCTGCTGCACATGTAAGTTCAAGAGATCCTGAAGCACTCACTCATCATGGGAAAGTACCAATGTGTTTCTTCGTTGGTTGATGGAAGAAACATCTTACAAAAACTCTCCAGATTATTGACTTTTTAAAGTTTTTCTAGGAAACGTTTTAGATGAATGCTTATTAGCCTTTGTCAGTATGGACTTTTTGCAAAGTGTCTCTGTGGCGCAATCAGTTAGTGTGTACGGCTATTAACCAAAAGGTTGGTGGTTCAATCCCACCCAGGGACCTAATTGACCTTGTTATCAGATTTTGGTGATCTTTAAGTAGACAAGTCAAAATTTCAAACCCCCTGTTATGGTGTAGGGTACCTGGCCTTCTCTGATGTAATCAGAGTTAGATTTGATTCAGTGATTTTATAAAAACAGCTAGGAAGCACAATTTAGCAGTGGGTTGCAGAGAAAAAAAATATGCTGGCAGAAAAATCCAATTGAGTGATTAAACAGCTCTTTATTTTCTGGCTTTATCTTTATGCTAACAAATTTGTTCTCTGAAAAGTGTCCACAAAGCCAAGTCTCTGATTAACACCTTTGTAAGGATGGTTTTTCACCTATTACTAAATTAAACTTGCTTCATTGGAAAGGCAGCAAGATGCATCCTCATTTCAATGTCTACTGAAATAATACAGGTTGACACCAGGTAACATTAGCGCCACTGCATCCTTGCTGCTTTCTCATGTGGAAGTCTGTTTAATGTGAAAACAAGGTGATATCTAATTAGCACACAGGTAAGGAATTAAGAAAATCTTTATTTAAGGGTGAAGATGTTTCTCACAAAATCGTTGCCCCAATGCATCATTGAAATTCAAGCTGGAAAGATGATTTTAATATATCACTTGTACATTTTGTATTGCTCTTCTGGTGACAATGTAGTTTGTTTTTGTCAATTACCATTTTAATAATAGGGTAAAGAAAATTAAGTGGATTTTTGAAAGAAAACAATACTGTCAATATACTATTAAAACAAATTAAAATGGTAAAAGTTATTGTACTTTAAGTAAAAATAAAAGAGCCAAAATATCAATCCCAGTTTTGGATTACTTTAATTAACAAACAAAAAAATGCATATAGCAGAGGATAGTTTCAATCTGCCTACCTCTGGGTTATGGGCCCAGCATGCTTCCATTGCTGTACTCTGCTGCACATGTAAGTGCAAGAGATCCTGAAGCACTCACTCATCATGGGAAAGTACCAATGTGTTTCTTCGTTGGTTGATAGAAGAAACATCTTACAAAAACTCTCCAGATTATTGACTTTTTAAAGTTTTTCTAGGAAACGTTTTAGATGAATGCTTATTAGCATTTGTCAGTATGTAGTTTTGCAAAGTGTCTCTGTGGCGCAATCAGTTAGTGTGTACGGCTATTAACCAAAAGGTTGGTGGTTCAATCCCACCCAGGGACGTAATTGACCTTGTTATCAGATTTTGGTGATCTTTAAGTAGACAAGTCAAATTTCATACCCCCTGTTATGGTGTAGGGTACCTGGCCTTCTCTGATGTAATCAGAGTTAGATTTGATTCAGTGATTTTATAAAAACATCTAGGAAGCACAATTTAGCAGTGGGTTGCAGAGAAAAAGAAATATGCTGGCAAAAAAATCAAATTGCGTGATTAAACAGCTCTTCATTTTCTGGCTTTATTTTTATGCTAACAAATTTGTTCTCTGAAAAGTGTCCACAAAGCCAAGTCTCTGATTAACACCTTTGTAGGGATGGTTTTTCACCTATTACTAAATTAAACTTGCTTCATTGGAAAGGCAGCAAGATGTATCCTCATTTCAATGTCTACTGAAATAATACAGGTTGACACCAGGAAACATTAACGCCACTGCATCCTTGCTGCTTTCTCATGTGGAAGTCTGTTTAATGTGAAAACAAGGTGATATCTAATTAGCACACAGGTAAGGAATTAAGAAAATCTTTATTTAAGGGTGAAGATGTTTCTCACAAAATTGTTGACCCAATGCATCATTGAAATTCAAGCTGGAAAGATGATTTTAATATATCACTTGTACATTTTGTATTGCTCTTCTGGTGACAATGTAGTTTGTTTTTGTCAATTACCATTTTAATAATAGGGTAAAGAAAATGAAGTGGATTTTTGAAAGAAAACAATACTGTCAATATACTATTAAAACAAATTAAAATGGTAAAAGTTATTGTACTTTAAGTAAAAATAAAAGAGCCAAAATATCAATCCCAGTTTTGGATTACTTTAATTAACAAAAAAAAATGCATATAGCAGAGGATAGTTTCAATCTGCCTACCTCTGGGTTATGGGCCCAGCATGCTTCCATTGCAGTACTCTGCTGCACATGTAAGTTCAAGAGATCCTGAAGCACTCACTCATCATGGGAAAGTACCAATGTGTTTCTTCGTTGGTTGATGGAAGAAACATCTTACAAAAACTCTCCAGATTATTGACTTTTTAAAGTTTTTCTAGGAAACGTTTTAGATGAATGCTTATTAGCCTTTGTCAGTATGGACTTTTGCAAAGTGTCTCTGTGGCGCAATCAGTTAGTATGTGCGGCTATTAACCAAAAGGTTGGTGGTTCAATCCCACCCAGGGACCTAATTGACCTTGTTATCAGATTTTGGTGATCTTTAAGTAGACAAGTCAAAATTTCAAACCCCCTGTTATGGTGTAGGGTACCTGGCCTTCTCTGATGTAATCAGAGTTAGATTTGATTCAGTGATTTTATAAAAACAGCTAGCTGAATTTTCCAATGCGTAGCTCTTTGCAAAAGAGAGATATTGGCAAGGAAAAGCTGTCTTGTACCTTTGCATTTTTCTCCCAAACGAAGGACACTAGAAAGAAAATTTTAGAGCCTCCTGTTAGGCCATCATCTACACGACATAGTCCTGAATTTTCCAATGCGCAGCTCTTTGCAAAAGAGAGATATTGGCAAGGAAAAGCTGTCTTGTACCTTTGCATTTTTCTCCCAAACGAAGGACACTAGAAAGAAAATTTTAAAGCCTCCTGTTAGGCCATCATCTACACGACATAGTCCTGAATTTTCCAATGCGCAGCTCTTTGCAAAAAAGAGAGATATTGGCAAGGAAAAGCTGTATTGTACCTTTGCATTTTTCTCCCAAACGAAGGTCACTAGAAAGAAAATTTTAAAGCCTCCTGTTAGGCCATCATCTACACGACATAGCCCTGAATTTTCCAATGCGCAGCTCTTTGCAAAAGAGAGATATTGGCAAGGAAAAGCTGTCTTGTACCCTTGCATTTTTCTCCCAAACGAAGGACACTAGAAAGAAAATTTTAAAGCCTCCTGTTAGGCCATCATCTACACGACATAGCCCTGAATTTTCCAATGCGTAGCTCTTTGCAAAAGAGAGATATTGGCAAGGAAAAGCTGTCTTGTACCTTTGCATTTTTCTCCCAAACGAAGGACACTAGAAAGATAATTTTAAAGCCTCCTGTTAGGCCATCATCTACACGACATAGCCCTGAATTTTCCAATGCGCAGCTCTTTGCAAAAGAGAGATACTGGCAAGGAAAAGCTGTCTTGTACCTTTGCATTTTTCTCCCAAACTAAGGACACTAGAAAGAAAATTTTAAAGCCTCCTGTTAGGCCATCATCTACACGACATAGCCCTGAATTTTCCAATGCGCAGCTCTTTGCAAAAGAGAGATATTGGCAAGGAAAAGCTGTCTTGTACCTTTGCATGTTTCTCCCAAACGAAGGTCACTAAAAAGAAAATTTTAAAGCCTCCTGTTAGGCCATCATCTACACGACATAGCCCTGAATTTTCCAAAGCGTAGCTCTTTGCAAAAGAGAGATATTGGCAAGGAAAAGCTGTCTTGTACCTTTGCATTTTTCTTCCAAACGAAGGACACTAGAAAGATAATTTTAAAGCCTCCTGTTAGGCCATCATCTACACGACATAGCCCTGAATTTTCCAATGCGTAGCTCTTTGCAAAAGAGAGATATTGGCAAGGAAAAGCTGTCTTGTACCTTTGCATTTTTCTTCCAAACGAAGGACACTAGAAAGATAATTTTAAAGCCTCCTGTTAGGCCATCATCTACACGACATAGCCCTTAATTTTCCAATGTGTAGCTCTTTGCAAAAGAGAGATATTGGCAAGGAAAAACTGTCTTGTACCTTTGCATTTTTCTCCCAAACGAAAGACACTAGAAAGAAAATTGTAAAGCCTCCTGTTAGGCCATCATCTACACGACATAGCCCTGAATTTTCCAATGCGCAGCTCTTTGCAAAAGAGAGATATTGGCAAGGAAAAGCTGTCTTGTACCTTTGCATTTTTCTCCCAAACGAAGGACACTAGAAAGAAAATTTTAAAGCATCCTGTTAGGTCATCATCTACACGACATAGTCCTGAATTTTCCAATGCGCAGCTCTTTGCAAAAGAGAGATATTGGCAAGGAAAAGCTGTCTTGTACCTTTGCATTTTTCTCCCAAACGAAGGTCACTAGAAAGAAAATTTTAAAGCCTCCTGTTAGGCCATCATCTACACGACATAGCCCTGAATGTTCCAATGCGTAGCTCTTTGCAAAAGAGAGATATTGGCAAGGAAAAGCTGTCTTGTACCTTTGCATTTTTCTCCCAAACGAAGGACACTAGAAAGAAAATTTTAAAGCCACCTGTTAGGCCATCATCTACACGACATAGACCTGAATTTTCCAATGCGTAGCTCTTTGCAAAAGAGAGATATTGGCAAGGAAAAGCTGTCTTGTACCTTTGCATTTTTCTCCCAAACGAAGGACACTAGAATGAAAATTTTAAAGCCTCCTGTTAGTTCTTCATCTACACGGTATAGCCCTGAATTTTCCAATGCGTAGCTCTTTGCAAAAGAGAGATATTGGCAAGGAAAAGCTGTCTTGTACCTTTGCATTTTTCTCCCAAACGAAGGACACTAGAATGAAAATTTTAAAACCTCCTGTTAGTGCTTCATCTACACGGTATAGCCCTGAATTTTCCAATGCGTAGCTCTAAAAATCCAATTGAGTGATTAAACAGCTCTTCATTTCTGGCTTTATTTTTATGCTAACAAATTTGTTCTCTGAAAAGTGTCCACAAAGCCAAGTCTCTGATTAACACCTTTGTAGGGATGGTTTTTCACCTATTACTAAATTAAACTTGCTTCATTGGAAAGGCAGCAAGATGCATCCTCATTTCAATGTCTACTGAAATAATGCAAGTTGACACCAGGAAACATTAATGCCACTGCATCCTTGCTGCTTTCTCATGTGGAAGTCTGTTTAATGTGAAAACAAGGTGATATCTAATTAGCACACAGGTAAGGAATTAAGAAAATCTTTATTTAAGGGTGAAGATGTTTCTCACAAAATCGTTGCCCCAATGCATCATTGAAATTCAAGCTGGAAATATGATTTTAATATATCACTTGTACATTTTGTATTGCTCTTCTGGTGACAATGTAGTTTGTTTTTGTCAATTACCATTTTAATAATAGGGTAAAGAAAATAATTGAGGTGCAATTTAGTAATAGGTGAAAAACCATCCTTAAAAAGGTGTTAATCAGAGACTTGGCTTTGTGGACACTTTTCAGAGAACAAATTTGTTAGCATAAAAATAAAGCCAGAAAATGAAGAGCTGTTTAATCACTCAATTGGATTTTTCTGCCAGCATATTTTTTTTCTCTGCAACCCACTGCTAAATTGTGCTTCCTAGCTGTTTTTATAAAATCACTGAATCAAATCTAACTCTGATTACATCAGAGAAGGCCAGGTACCCTACACCATAACAGGGGGTTTGAAATTTTGACTTGTCTACTTAAAGATCACCAAAATCTGATAACAAGGTCAATTACGTCCCTGGGTGGGATTAAACCACCAACCTTTTGGTTAATAGCCGTACATACTAACTGATTGCGCCACAGAGACACTTTGCAAAAGTACATACTGACAAATGCTAATAAGCATTCATCTAAAACGTTTCCTAGAAAAACTTAAAAAAGTCAATAATCTGGAGAGTTTTTGTAAGATGTTTCTTCCATCAACCAACGAAGAAACACATTGGTACATTCCCATGATGAGTGAGTGCTTCAGGATCTCTTGCACTTACATGTGCAGCAGAGCACTGCAATGGAAGCATGCTGGGCCCATAACCCAGAGGTAGGCAGATTGAAACTATCCTCTGCTATATGCATTTTTTTTTGTTAATTAAAGTAATCCAAAACTGGGATTGATATTTTGTCTCTTTTATTTTTACTTAAAGTACAATAACTTTTACCATTTTAATTTGTTTGAATAGTATATTGACAGTATTGTTTTCTTTCAAAAATCCACTTCATTTTCTTTACCCTATTATTAAAATGGTAATTGACAAAAACAAACTACATTGTCACCAGAAGAGCAATACAAAATGTACAAGTGATATATTAAAATCATCTTTCCAGCTTGAATTTCAATGATGCATTGGGGCAACAATTTTGTGAGAAACATCTTCACCCTTAAATAAAGATTTTCGTAATTCCTTACCTGTGTGCTAATTAGATATCACCTTGTTTTCACATTAAACAGACTTCCACATGAGAAAGCAGCAAGGATGCAGTGGCGTTAATGTTTCCTGGTGTCAACCTGTATTATTTCAGTAGACATTGAAATGAGGATGCATCTTGCTGCCTTTCCAATGAAGCAAGTTTACTTTAGTAATAGGTGAAAAACCATCCCTACAAAGGTGTTAATCAGAGACTTGGCTTTGTGGACACTTTTCAGAGAACAAATTTGTTAGCATAAAAATAAAGCCAGAAAATGAAGAGCTGTTTAATCACGCAATTTGATTTTTTTGCCAGCATATTTCTTTTTCTCTGCAACCCACTGCTAAATTGTGCTTCCTAGCTGTTTTTATAAAATCACTGAATCAAATCTAACTCTGATTACATCAGAGAAGGCCAGGTACCCTACACCATAACAGGGGGTATGAAATTTGACTTGTCTACTTAAAGATCACCAAAATCTGAATACAAGGTCAATTACGTCCCTGGGTGGGATTGAACCACCAACCTTTTGGTTAATAGCCGTACACACTAACTGATTGCGCCACAGAGACACTTTCCAAAAGCACATACTGACAAATGCTAATAAGCATTCATCTAAAACGTTTCCTAGAAAAACTTAAAAAAGTCAATAATCTGGAGAGTTTTTGTAAGATGTTTCTTCTATCAACCAACGAAGAAACACATTGGTACTTTCCCATGATGAGTGAGTGCTTCAGGATCTCTTGCACTTTTATGTGCAGCAGAGTACAGCAATGGAAGCATGCTGGGCCCATAACCCAGAGGTAGGCAGATTGAAACTATCCTCTGCTATATGCATTTTTTTGTTTGTTAATTAAAGTAATCCAAAACTGGGATTGATATTTTGGCTCTTTTATTTTTACTTAAAGTACAATAACTTTTACCATTTTAATTTGTTTTAATAGTATATTGACAGTATTGTTTTCTTTCAAAAATCCACTTAATTTTCTTTACCCTATTATTAAAATGGTAATTGACAAAAACAAACTACATTGTCACCAGAAGAGCAATACAAAATGTACAAGTGATATATTAAAATCATATTTCCAGCTTGAATTTCAATGATGCATTGGGGCAACGATTTTGTGAGAAACATCTTCACCCTTAAATAAAGATTTTCTTAATTCCTTACCTGTGTGCTAATTAGATATCACCTTGTTTTCACATTAAACAGACTTCCACATGAGAAAGCAGCAAGGATGCAGTGGCGTTAATGTTTCCTGGTGTCAACCTGTATTATTTCAGTAGACATTGAAATGAGGATGCATCTTGCTGCCTTTCCAATGAAGCAAGTTTAATTTAGTAATAGGTGAAAAACCATCCCTACAAAGGTGTTAATCAGAGACTTGGCTTTGTGGACACTTTTCAGAGAACAAATTTGTTAGCATAAAAATAAAGCCAGAAAATGAAGAGCTGTTTAATCACGCAATTTGATTTTTTTGCCAGCATATTTCTTTTTCTCTGCAACCCACTGCTAAATTGTGCTTCCTAGCTGTTTTTATAAAATCACTGAATCAAATCTAACTCTGATTACATCAGAGAAGGCCAGGTACCCTACACCATAACAGGGGGTATGAAATTTGACTTGTCTACTTAAAGATCACCAAAATCTGAATACAAGGTCAATTACGTCCCTGGGTGGGATTGAACCACCAACCTTTTGGTTAATAGCCGTACACACTAACTGATTGCGCCACAGAGACACTTTCCAAAAGTACATACTGACAAATACTAATAAGCATTCATCTAAAACGTTTCCTAGAAAAACTTAAAAAAGTCAATAATCTGGAGAGTTTTTGTAAGATGTTTCTTCTATCAACCAACGAAGAAACACATTGGTACTTTCCAATGATGAGTGAGTGCTTCAGGATCTCTTGCACTTATATGTGCAGCAGAGTACAGCAATGGAAGCATGCTGGGCCCATAACCCAGAGGTAGGCAGATTGAAACTATCCTCTGCTATATGCATTTTTTTGTTTGTTAATTAAAGTAATCCAAAACTGGGATTGATATTTTGGCTCTTTTATTTTTACTTAAAGTACAATAACTTTTACCATTTTAATTTGTTTTAATAGTATATTGACAGTATTGTTTTCTTTCAAAAATCCACTTAATTTTCTTTACCCTATTATTAAAATGGTAATTGACAAAAACAAACTACATTGTCACCAGAAGAGCAATACAAAATGTACAAGTGATATATTAAAATCATCTTTCCAGCTTGAATTTCAATGATGCATTGGGGCAACGATTTTGTGAGAAACATCTTCACCCTTAAATAAAGATTTTCTTAATTCCTTACCTGTGTGCTAATTAGATATCACCTTGTTTTCACATTAAACAGACTTCCACATGAGAAAGCAGCAAGGATGCAGTGGCGTTAATGTTTCCTGGTGTCAACCTGTATTATTTCAGTAGACATTGAAATGAGGATGCATCTTGCTGCCTTTC
Source organism: Pseudophryne corroboree (assembly GCF_028390025.1). Taxonomy (NCBI): domain Eukaryota; kingdom Metazoa; phylum Chordata; class Amphibia; order Anura; family Myobatrachidae; genus Pseudophryne; species Pseudophryne corroboree. The sequence goes on from NW_026969572.1 coordinate 22,538, forward strand.
CAATGAAGCAAGTTTAATTTAGTAATAGGTGAAAAACCATCCTTACAAAGGTGTTAATCAGAGACTTGGCTTTGTGGACACTTTTCAGAGAACAAATTTGTTAGCATAAAAATAAAGCCAGAAAATAAAGAGCTGTTTAATCACTCAATTGGATTTTTCTGCCAGCATATTTCTTTTCTCTGCAACCCACTGCTAAATTGTGCTTCCTAGCTGTTTTTATAAAATCACTGAATCAAATCTAACTCTGATTACATCAGAGAAGGCCAGGTACCCTACACCATAACAGGGGGTTTGAAATTTTGACTTGTCTACTTAAAGATCACCAAAATCTGATAACAAGGTCAATTAGGTCTCTGGGTGGGATTGAACCACCAACCTTTTGGTTAGTAGCCATACATACTAACTGATTGCGCCACAGAGACACTTTCTGAAAGTACATACTGACAAATGCTAATAAGCATTCATCTAAAACGTTTCCTAGAAAAACTTAAAAAAGTCAATAATCTAGAGAGTTTTTGTAAGATGTTTCTTCTATCAACCAACGAAGAAACACATTGGTACTTTCCCATGATGAGTGAGTGCTTCAGGATCTCTTGCACTTATATGTGCAGCAGAGTACAGCAATGGAAGCATGCTGGGCCCATAACCCAGAGGTAGGCAGATTGAAACTATCCTCTGCTATATGCATTTTTTTGTTTGTTAATTAAAGTAATCCAAAACTGGGATTGATATTTTGGCTCTTTTATTTTTACTTAAAGTACAATAACTTTTACCATTTTAATTTGTTTTAATAGTATATTGACAGTATTGTTTTCTTTCAAAAATCCACTTAATTTTCTTTACCCTATTATTAAAATGGTAATTGACAAAAACAAACTACATTGTCACCAGAAGAGCAATACAAAATGTACAAGTGATATATTAAAATCATATTTCCAGCTTGAATTTCAATGATGCATTGGGGCAACGATTTTGTGAGAAACATCTTCACCCTTAAATAAAGATTTTCTTAATTCCTTACCTGTGTGCTAATTAGATATCACCTTGTTTTCACATTAAACAGACTTCCACATGAGAAAGCAGCAAGGATGCAGTGGCGTTAATGTTTCCTGGTGTCAACCTGTATTATTTCAGTAGACATTGAAATGAGGATGCATCTTGCTGCCTTTCCAATGAAGCAAGTTTAATTTAGTAATAGGTGAAAAACCATCCCTACAAAGGTGTTAATCAGAGACTTGGCTTTGTGGACACTTTTCAGAGAACAAATTTGTTAGCATAAAAATAAAGCCAGAAAATGAAGAGCTGTTTAATCACGCAATTTGATTTTTTTGCCAGCATATTTCTTTTTCTCTGCAACCCACTGCTAAATTGTGCTTCCTAGCTGTTTTTATAAAATCACTGAATCAAATCTAACTCTGATTACATCAGAGAAGGCCAGGTACCCTACACCATAACAGGGGTATGAAATTTGACTTGTCTACTTAAAGATCACCAAAATCTGAATACAAGGTCAATTACGTCCCTGGGTGGGATTGAACCACCAACCTTTTGGTTAATAGCCGTACACACTAACTGATTGCGCCACAGAGACACTTTCCAAAAGTACATACTGACAAATACTAATAAGCATTCATCTAAAACGTTTCCTAGAAAAACTTAAAAAAGTCAATAATCTGGAGAGTTTTTGTAAGATGTTTCTTCTATCAACCAACGAAGAAACACATTGGTACTTTCCAATGATGAGTGAGTGCTTCAGGATCTCTTGCACTTATATGTGCAGCAGAGTACAGCAATGGAAGCATGCTGGGCCCATAACCCAGAGGTAGGCAGATTGAAACTATCCTCTGCTATATGCATTTTTTTGTTTGTTAATTAAAGTAATCCAAAACTGGGATTGATATTTTGGCTCTTTTATTTTTACTTAAAGTACAATAACTTTTACCATTTTAATTTGTTTTAATAGTATATTGACAGTATTGTTTTCTTTCAAAAATCCACTTAATTTTCTTTACCCTATTATTAAAATGGTAATTGACAAAAACAAACTACATTGTCACCAGAAGAGCAATACAAAATGTACAAGTGATATATTAAAATCATCTTTCCAGCTTGAATTTCAATGATGCATTGGGGCAACGATTTTGTGAGAAACATCTTCACCCTTAAATAAAGATTTTCTTAATTCCTTACCTGTGTGCTAATTAGATATCACCTTGTTTTCACATTAAACAGACTTCCACATGAGAAAGCAGCAAGGATGCAGTGGCGTTAATGTTTCCTGGTGTCAACCTGTATTATTTCAGTAGACATTGAAATGAGGATGCATCTTGCTGCCTTTCCAATGAAGCAAGTTTAATTTAGTAATAGGTGAAAAACCATCCTTACAAAGGTGTTAATCAGAGACTTGGCTTTGTGGACACTTTTCAGAGAACAAATTTGTTAGCATAAAAATAAAGCCAGAAAATAAAGAGCTGTTTAATCACTCAATTGGATTTTTCTGCCAGCATATTTTTTTTCTCTGCAACCCACTGCTAAATTGTGCTTCCTAGCTGTTTTTATAAAATCACTGAATCAAATCTAACTCTGATTACATCAGAGAAGGCCAGGTACCCTACACCATAACAGGGGGTTTGAAATTTTGACTTGTCTACTTAAAGATCACCAAAATCTGATAACAAGGTCAATTAGGTCTCTGGGTGGGATTGAACCACCAACCTTTTGGTTAGTAGCCGTACATACTAACTGATTGCGCCACAGAGACACTTTCTGAAAGTACATACTGACAAATGCTAATAAGCATTCATCTAAAACGTTTCCTAGAAAAACTTAAAAAAGTCAATAATCTAGAGAGTTTTTGTAAGATGTTTCTTCTATCAACCAACGAAGAAACACATTGGTACTTTCCCATGATGAGTGAGTGCTTCAGGATCTCTTGCACTTATATGTGCAGCAGAGTACAGCAAAGGAAGCATGCTGGGCCCATAACCCAGAGGTAGGCAGATTGAAACTATCCTCTGCTATATGCATTTTTTTGTTTGTTAATTAAAGTAATCCAAAACTGGGATTGATATTTTGGCTCTTTTATTTTTACTTAAAGTACAATAACTTTTACCATTTTAATTTGTTTTAATAGTATATTGACAGTATTGTTTTCTTTCAAAAATCCACTTAATTTTCTTTACCCTATTATTAAAATGGTAATTGACAAAAACAAACTACATTGTCACCAGAAGAGCAATACAAAATGTACAAGTGATATATTAAAATCATATTTCCAGCTTGAATTTCAATGATGCATTGGGGCAACGATTTTGTGAGAAACATCTTCACCCTTAAATAAAGATTTTCTTAATTCCTTACCTGTGTGCTAATTAGATATCACCTTGTTTTCATATTAAACAGACTTCCACATGAGAAAGCAGCAAGGATGCAGTGGCGTTAATGTTTCCTGGTGTCAACTTGTATTATTTCAGTAGACATTGAAATGAGGATGCATCTTGCTGCCTTTCCAATGAAGCAAGTTTAATTTAGTAATAGGTGAAAAACCATCCTTACAAAGGTGTTAATCAGAGACTTGGCTTTGTGGACACTTTTCAGAGAACAAATTTGTTAGCATAAAAATAAAGCCAGAAAATGAAGAGCTGTTTAATCACTCAATTGGATTTTTCTGCCAGCATATTTTTTTTCTCTGCAACCCACTGCTAAATTGTGCTTCCTAGCTGTTTTTTATAAAATCACTGAATCAAATCTAACTCTGATTACATCAGAGAAGGCCAGGTACCCTACACCATAAGAGGGGGCTTGAAATTTTGACTTGTCTACTTAAATATCACCAAAATCTGATCACAAGGTCAATTACGTCCCTGGGTAGGATTTAACCACCAACCTTTTGGTTAATAGCCGTACACACTAACCAATTGCGCCACAGAGACACTTTGCAAAAAGTACATACTGACAAAGGCTAATAAGCATTCATCTAGAACGTTTCCTAGAAAAACTTTAAAAAGTCAATAATCTGGAGAGTTTTTGTAAGATGTTTCTTCCATCAACCAACGAAGAAACACATTGGTACTTTCCCATGATGAGTGAGTGCTTCAGGATCTCTTGCACTTACATGTGCAGCAGAGTACAGCAACGGAAGCATGCTGGGCCCATAACCCAGAGGTAGGCAGATTGAAACTATCCTCTGCTATATGCAATTTTTTTTGTTAATTAAAGTAATTCAAAACTGGGATTGATATTTTGGCTCTTTTATTTTTACTTAAAGTACAATAACTTTTACCATTTTTGCAACTCAGATTGCCCAGTGCTCCCCTTCGCTAACAGTCCACAAAGTTTCCCCATCTCACGATCTGCCTCCTCACCCCCACTTTCATCTCTACAGCACACGCGCATATCATACAAGATCCCATCATGCGTACGTAGGTCTGAAATGCAAGAGGGAGGTTGGGGGGAGATTGGCATGCGCCAGCAACACCACACAGCTCACTGTGACCACAGTGGAGAGGCGCTGCAACAGGACAATACACCAACCTCGGAGCAAGGAACTGCGTCGGTCAGGAGGAGAACTATTTCAATAGCATAAAAAGGTTAATGCGTCCCACCCTATGGACACCAGACTCATCTAGTCACTGTTGCCAGAGTCTCATACAATGACTCTGAACCTCTAAGCACACTATTTGACTGTCCACACCCTGCTGTGCCTATTACCCATCTCCTCCACCACCCTCAACACTGACCCACACATCATTCACCCACAAAGATACAATAAAGGTAGTTTGGATAAATTAGCTAAATGAAATGGATTTAACCAATTTATCTAAATGACCATTTTTGGATGTTTTCCAGTGTTTGTGAGCAAATGGTCAATTGTCATTTGCTGCCACATATTAGCATAATTTTGTTTCAACTAGAAAAAAAAATTGGACAGATAATCTAAGTGTGGATCCAGTTTAAAGGTCCGTATTCACGGCCCGATTTTGGGGAGAAATGTGTGCTGAGCGAACTGCTCAGCACACATCTCTCCCCCCGCTCAGCACAGCGTGATGTGTGCTGAGCGTACGGGGGTGGGGGGGGCGCTCAATATTTCCTATGTCCTATGTCAGGGTAATCTCCTGTTTGCGGTCAGCACACTCTTTGAGGGTAGCCGTATCCTGGGACGGGAGGGCTACCTTCTTGGATAAGCGTGTTAATGCTTTGTCCACCCTAGGGGAGGATTCCCATCGTAACCTATCCGTTGATGGGAAAGGATACGCCATAAGAATCCTTTTGGAAATCTGCAGTCTTTTATCTGGAGATTCCCAAGCTTTTTCACATAACTCGTTCAGCTCGTGTGAGGGGGGAAAGGTTACCTCAGGCTTCTTTCCCTTGTACATATGTACCCTCTTGTCAGCGACAGGGGGTTCCTCTGTGATGTGCAAAACATCTTTTATTGCCATAATCAAAAATCGAATGGATTTTGCCAATTTTGGCTGTAACTTTGCATCATCGTAATCGACACTGGAGTCAGAATCCGTGTCGGTATCTGTGTCAACAATCTGGGATAGTGGGCGCTTATGAGACCCTGACAGTCCCTGCAACATAGGATCAGGCATGGGTTGAAACCCTGACTGTCCCAAAGCTTCTGCCTTGTCTAATCTTTTGTGCAATGAGTTTACACTAGCATTTAAAACATTCCACATATCCATCCAATCAGCTGTCGGCGGAGACACCACATTCATTTGCTCCCGCTCCTCTCTAATATAGCCTTCTTCCTCAGACATGTCGACACACGTGTACCGACACACTTCACACACAGGGAATGCTTTTTCTGAAGACAGTTTCCCCACAAGGCCCTTTGGAGAGACAGAGAGAGTATGCCAGCACACCCCCCAGCGCTATATAACCCAGGAATAAAACAGTAACTTAATGTTTGCCCAGTAGTGCTGCTGTATGTAATTTGCGAATTATGTCCCCCCCCCCCCCTCTTTTCAACCCTCTTGTCTAACGTGGTATAAGCAGGGTAGAGTCCGGGGAGCTTCCTCTCAGCGGTGCTGTGGAGAAAAAATGGCGCTGGTGAGTGCTTTTGTGCCCTGTCTCCTGCGGAGCCGCTAATCCCCATGGTCCTGACGGAGTCCCCAGCATCCACTACGGACTACGAGAAATAGAATTATCGGTAAGTAAATTCTTATTTTATATGGCGCCACAAGGGTTCCGCAGTGCCCAATTACAGAGTACATAAACAAATAATCAAACAGGAAAACAGCAACTTACAGTTGACGACAATATAGGACAAGTACAGGGTAAATAAACATAGCTACATCAGCAGATGACACTGGAATAAGTATCAGGTGGCAGAAGACTGCTGGATTTGGTGCAGTTGAAGATTATTAAAGTAAGAAAAGAGTAAGCACATGAGGGAAGAGGGCCCTGCTCGTGAGAGCTTACATTCTAAAAGGGAGGGGTAGACAGACAGGGGTGAGACAGATGGGGTACATAGAGAGCATGGAACAGAGGTTTAGGATGAGATTTGGCTGGGTTTGGTGAAGAAGTGGGTCTTGAGAGCCCGTTTGAAGTTTTGTAGAGAGGTGGAGATTCTGAGGGGGAGAGGTAGGGAATTCCAGAGAAGTGGTGCAGCACGTGAAAAATCTTGGAGGTAGGAGTGGGAGGAAGTAATCCGTAGGCAGGAAAGTCGGTGTGCATTAGCAGAGCGAAGAGGACGGGTGGGAGTGTAAAGCGAGATAAGATCAGAGATGTAGATGGGAGAGGAGTTGGTGAGGGCTTTGTAAGCAAGTGTGAGAAGCTTGAAATGGATTCTGAAAGGGAAGGGGAGCCAGTGAAGGACTAGTAAGAGAGGAGAGGTGGACGTAGTGCGTTTGGTGAGGAAAATGAGCCGGGCAGCAGCATTGAGGATAGATTGGAGTGGAGAGAGGTATTTGTCAGAAATGCCAGTCAGGAAGAGATTACAGCAGTCCAGTCTGGAGATGACCAGTGAGTGGATAAGAGTCTTAGTAGCATCCTGGGTCAGAAAGGGTCTGATCCTGGAAATATTTTTTAGATGAAAACGGCAGGTTTGTGAGAGGTGCTGAATGTGTGGTTTGAAGGAGAGGGAGGAGTCAAAGATTACTCCAAGACAGCGCGCTTGGGGGGTAGAGGAGATAGTAGTGCGATTGTAGGAGGTGAGATTATGCGGGAGGGAGGGAAGATGATCAGCTCGGTCTTAGACATGTTAAGTTTAAGAAAGCGCTGGGACATCCAGGAAGAGATAGCAGAGAGACAGTTGGAGATACGAGTGAGGAGAGTAGGGGAGAGGTCTGGAGAGGAAAGATAGATTTGAGTGTCATCAGCATAGAGATGATATTGGAAACCAAAAGAACTAATGAGCTTACCTAGTGAGGACGTATAGAGAGAGAAGAGAAGAGGACCAAGGACAGAACCTTGGGGTACCCCTACAGTTAGTGGAAGTGAGGGGGAGGTGGAGTCATGAGAGGAGACAGAGAATGAACGGTCAGAAAGGTAGGACGACAACCAAGAGAGGGCAGTGTTACGCAGACCAATGGAGTGAAGGATTTGCAGTAGGAGAGGATGGTCTACAGTGTCAAAAGCAGCAGAGAGATCAAGTAGAATAAGTAGAGAGTAGTGTCCCTTAGATTTAGCAGCATGGAGGTCATTGCATACTTTTGTAAGGGCAGTTTCAGTGGAGTGGAGAGGACGGAAGCCAGACTGGAATGGGTCAAGCAGTGAGTGTGAGGAAAGAAAGGAAGTAAGGCGGTTGTAGACAATACGCTCAAGGAGTTTGGAGGCAAAAGGGAGGAGAGAGATGGGTCGGTAGTTGGAGAGAGTGTTTGGATCAAGGGTAGGTTTTTTAAGAATAGGAGAGATGAGAGCGTGCTTGAAGGCAGAGGGGACAGTGCCTGATGAGAGGGAGAGATTGAGAAGGTGGGAAAGATGGGAACAAGCAGAAGAAGAGAGGTGGCAAAGGAGGCGGGAGGGGATAGGGTCAAGTGGGGAGGTGGTTGTGGGCGGAAAGGAACGAATGAGGGCCATGACTTCCTCTCCAGATGCATGGGAGAAAGATGACAGAGTTGGTACGAGGGATGGGGAGGGTTGGTAAGGGATGGGAGAAGGCTGGTTACTGATAGTCTGGTGTGATGTGATGTCCTGACGTATGGAGTCAATTTTGGATGTGAAGTAAGTGGCAAAGTCAAGAGCAGAGAGTGAGGAAGGGAGACGAGGTGGAGGTGGGCAGAGGAGTGAGTTGAGAGTGGCAAAGAGGCGCCGGGGGTTGGAAGACTGGGAGGAAATGAGGTTCTTGAAGTATGACTGTTTAGCAAGAGAAAGGGCAGCACTGAAGGATGAGAGCATAAGTTTGAAATGGAGGAAGTCTGCCTTAGAGCGTGATTTCCTCCAGTGTCGCTCAGCAGTACATGAGCATTTTTGCAGATATCTGGTGCATTTGGTGTGCCAGGGTTGAGGTGTTAATTTGCAAGGGTGAATAGTGGTTGGTGGAGCAACAGAGTCAAGAGCAGAAGTAAGGGAAGCATTGTATGTGGAAGTGGCTTGTTCAGAGCATGAGAGAGAGAGAATAGGAGAGAGAAGTGAGTCAAACAGGGAGGAAAGGAATGTGGTGTCAATAGCTTCAATGTTACGCTTAGTGATGGTAGCCTTAGGAGGTAGAGATGGGGAAGTCGAGAGAGATAGGTTGAAGGAGAGCAGGTGGTGGTCAGAGAGGGGAAATGGGGAGTTGGAAAAATCAGAAATATCACAGCGGTGAGTGAAGACCAGATCCAGTGAGCTCCCATTCACATGGGAGGGTGAGGAGGTCCACTGGGAGAGACCAAGTGAAGAGGTGAGGTTAAGGAGTTTAGAGGCAGGGGATTGTGTGGGGATGTCAATAGGGATGTTGAAATCGCCTAGGATAATGGTGGGAATGTCAGAAGAGAGGAAGTGAGGAAGCCAGGAAGCAAAGTTGTCGATGAATTTGGAAGCAGTGCCAGGGGGGCGGTAAATGACAGCTACTCTAAGATGGACTGGTTGGAAGAGGCATATGGCGTGGACCTCAAATGTAGAGAATATAAGGGATGGTTCTGGTGGTATGAGTTGGTAGGAGTAACTAGAAGGTAAAAGGACCCCAACACCACCCCCATGGCGACCCCCAGGTCGGGGTGTGCGTGTGAATGTAAGGCCCCCAGCAGAGAGAGCAGCAGCAGAAGTAGTGTCAGAGGGCGTAATCCAAGTTTCAGTAATGGCTAGTAGGTGTAGGGAGTTGGAAATGAAAAGGTCATGAGTGGGGACCAGTTTGTTACAAACAGATCTGGCATTCCAGAGGGCACAGGATAGGGGGTATGAGTTTGTGGGAGAGATGTGAATTAGATTTTCAGGGTTGCTGTAGCGATGAGGTGGGATTAACTTTGAGGGCAGGGATGATGAGAGAGTAGTGATGGTACGGGTGCCTGAGCTAGGAGGGGAAACTGCAGGAGGTGGGCAGGGAGGGAGGTCAGTGTGATGTGGATGGGGGTGTGGGGAGGTGACAGGGAAGGGAGAGAGGGAGCAGGGCTGAGTTGTGGGGTAGCAGGACCATGGGGCAGAGGTGAATGAAAGTGGGGTAACAGGAAAGGTGGGGGAAGGAAACAGAGGGATGGAGGGGAGACAGAGGAGGGGAGAGAGGAGGAGGTGGAGGAGACTAGTGGGGAAGGATAAAGATACATTATTAGGTAGACACTGAGTGATGTGGGGAGTATAAGAAAACCTTGACATAGTGTTAAGTAGGTAAATAGGTTGAAGTAGTGGAAGTAGGAGAGGAGACTGTAAGGCAATCCGAGCAGAAGAATTGCAGAAATGCAGGTGAGAAAAGCAGTGTAGGCTCAAGGGGTGTAGATTTAGTATGAAATGAGTCAAAAGCGTAGATAAAGTGGGTGCAGAAATGTATTTGGAGTGTAAGAAATGAAAGGATTGTGAGAGGTTTAAGAAGCAATGGTAATTATGTTAGATGTTTTAAGTGTTTGCAGGTAAAATTGCATTGGTGCAGCTGTGCTTAAAAAACAAAATTACAATAATACAGATACAGGCATTTGTAGGTGAAATGGATGGTTTATGAAATGTGCAAGTAAGGTAGTTCTGTGCTATGTAATCAGATGCAACAATCAGGAGGTGAGTGATCTGAGGAGTAAGTGACTCACATTTGTTATTAGTTCTTCAGTTTTCTTTGTTTTGTTAGATTGGTGTGCTTCTGTTTTCCTTCTTTTTCACTTCGATTGAACGCTGATTGAACACTGCTGTTATGTGTCAATTTTATCACGCTTTGATAAAAATGCACACTTAGATCAATAAATGCACAGCCAAATGGCTTTGCACAGCCTACACCATTGGACTTAAGTAGAAGACTATTACAAGTGAAACCAATAATTGAAATCTGTAACCACACCCCACCCCCTCAAATGCCAGGCAATAAATTACCTTAAAAACAACAACCAGGCATTCCACAAAGATTAAACTGGGTCTATATCATTCAAAACTTTAAAAAAGTACTTCAAAATCACATACTATGCAATAATGTTTCAATTTGCATTACCCAGCAGAATTAGCTTTGCATATATAGATATAGTGCAGCAGAATATATTGGTGGTTGTAGTCAATTGTAATTACCTGGAGGTGACAAGAAGAGAAGAAACGTCAATTCACAATCGATATCAGCTGAAGATAAATTAATGCTGATTGAACACTGCTGTTATGTGTCAATTTTATCACGCTTTGATAAAAATGCATGCTTAGATCAATAAATGCACAGCCTACACCATTGGACTTAAGTAGAATACTATTACAAGTGAAACCAATAATTGAAATCTGTAACCACACCCCACCCCCTCAAATGCCAGGCAATAAATTACCTTAAAAACAACAACCAGGCATTCCACAAAGATTAAACTGGGTCTATATCATTCAAAACTTTAAAAAAGTACTTCAAAATCACATACTATGCAATAATGTTTCAATTTGCATTACCCAGCAGAATTAGCTTTGCATATATAGATATAGTGCAGCAGAATATATTGGTGGTTGTAGTCAATTGTAATTACCTGTAGGTGACAAGAAGAGAAGAAACGTCAATTCACAATTGATATCAGTTGAAGATAAATTAATGCTGATTGAACACTGCTGTTATGTGTCAATTTTATCACGCTTTGATAAAAATGCACGCTTAGATCAATAAATGCACAGCCAAACGGCTTTGCACAGCCTACACCATTGGACTTAAGTAGAAGACTATTACAAGTGAAACCAATAATTGAAATCTGTAACCACACCCCACCCCCTCAAATGCCAGGCAATAAATTACCTTAAAAACAACAACCAGGCATTCCACAAAGATTAAACTGGGTCTATATCATTCAAAACTTTAAAAAAGTACTTCAAAATCACATACTATGCAATAATGTTTCAATTTGCATAACCCAGCAGAATTAGCTTTGCATATATAGATATAGTGCAGCAGAATATATTGGTGGTTGTAGTCAATTGTAATTAACTGTAGGTGACAAGAAGAGAAGAAACGTCAATTCACAATCGATATCAGCTGAAGATAAATTAACGCTGATTGAACGCTGCTGTTATGTGTCAATTTTATCACGCTTTGATAAAAATGCACGCTTAGATCAATAAATGCACAGCCAAACGGCTTTGCACAGCCTACACCATTGGACTTAAGTAGAAGACTATTACAAGTGAAACCAATAATTGAAATCTGTAACCACACCCCACCCCCTCAAATGCCAGGCAATAAATTACCTTAAAAACAACAACCAGGCATTCCACAAAGATTAAACTGGGTCTATATCATTCAAAACTTTAAAAAAGTACTTCAAAATCACATACTATGCAATAATGTTTCAATTTGCATTACCCAGCAGAATTAGCTTTGCATATATAGATATAGTGCAGCAGAATATATTGGTGGTTGTAGTCAATTGTAATTAACTGTAGGTGACAAGAAGAGAAGAAACGTCAATTCACAATCGATATCAGCTGAAGATAAATTAACGCTGATTGAACGCTGCTGTTATGTGTCAATTTTATCACGCTTTGATAAAAATGCACGCTTGGATCAATAAATGCACAGCCAAACGGCTTTGCACAGCCTACACCATTGGACTTAAGTAGAAGACTATTACAAGTAAAACCAATAATTGAAATCTGTAACCAAACCCCCCCCACCTCAAATGCCAGGCAATAAATTACCTTAAAAACAACAACCAGGCATTCCACAAAGATTAAACTGGGTCTTTATCATTCAAAACTTTAAAAAAGTACTTAAAAATCACATACTATGCAATAATGTTTCAATTTGCATTACCCAGCAGAATTAGCTTTGCATATATAGATATAGTGCAGCAGAATATATTGGTGGTTGTAGTCAATTGTAATTAACTGTAGGTGACAAGAAGAGAAGAAACGTCAATTCACAATCAATATCAGCTGAAGATAAATTAACGCTGATTGAACGCTGCTGTTATGTGTCAATTTTATCACGCTTTGATAAAAATGCACGCTTGGATCAATAAATGCACAGCCAAACGGCTTTGCACAGCCTACACCATTGGACTTAAGTAGAAGACTATTACAAGTAAAACCAATAATTGAAATCTGTAACCAAACCCCCCCCACCTCAAATGCCAGGCAATAAATTACCTTAAAAACAACAACCAG
>NW_026969573.1:0-35212 GCF_028390025.1 Pseudophryne corroboree
GACAAACAGGAACTAGGTTTGACAACCAAAGCACTGACGCCTTCCTTTCTCAGGCACAGTGTATTTATACCTGCAGCAAGGAAGGGATTGGCTAGGCAATTATGCAGATTATCAATACTGAGAACAGATTGGTGGAAATGATCAGCTGACAGAATCCAAGATGGCTGCGCCCATGCAGACACTTGGAGGGAAGTTTGGTTTGTAATCCATGTGGTAATGAAAACAGTAATGGCGGCGCCGGCCACCGGAGACAGGAGGCGCCAGGCTGACAGATGCACATCCAACCACGCGGACACAGCGGAGGCCGCGGCTGACGTAATCGCCACTCAGACACTCTGCATGCAGAAGTTCAGGGACGGCGGCGGAGGCCGCGGGAGACGCCATGCCAGGTGTAATATGGCGTTTACTGTGACAGCGTCCCAGAGTGACAGGAGAGGATACAGGAATGTACACATCAGGATAACAGATGGGATCCGGTCCTGGAGCGCTGAGCCAGCCTTAGGAGGCATCTGATGGGTAAGAAATGGCGTCCAGATACCCGGATCGTGACAGCACCCCCCCCTTTAGGAGTGGCCCCAGGACACTTCTTTGGCTTTTGAGGAAACTTGGAATGGAATCTCCGGACCAAGGCAGGAGCATGGACATCAGAAGCATTGGTCCATGAACGTTCCTCAGGACCATAACCCTTCCAGTCAATAAGATATTGTAGTTGACCGTAACGGTGACGTGAGTCCAGGATCTTGGCCACTTCATACTCAACGCCTCGTTGAGTTTGGACTTTCGGAGTTGGAGGAAGTGAGGAATGAAACCGATTCAAGATCAGCGGTTTCAACAGGGAAACATGGAATGTCCTGGGTATTTTTAAGAAGGGAGGCAACTGGAGTCTGTAAGCAACAGGATTGATGACTTGTTCAATCTTGAAAGGAGGACACATAGATGCGGAGGAAGGCCTCCAAGTCCTGATTCACCCTCTCGGTTTGACCATTGGTCTGAGGATGGTAAGCCGTGGAAAACTTTAGCTTGACTTGGAGGACTTGACATAAACTTCGCCAGAATTTGGCTGTGAATTGAACTCCTCGATCTGAGATAATTTCTTCAGGAAGACCGTGGAGTCGGAAGATCTCTTGTATGAATACTTGAACCAACTTGGAAGCTGACGGAAGACCGGTGAGAGGAATGAAGTGTGCCATCTTGGTGAACCGGTCAACTACCACCCAGATGGTATTGAACTTGTTGCACATGGGTAAGTCTGTAATGAAATCCATCGACAAGTGGGTCCATGGTCGACGGGGAACGGATAGTGGAACCAGTTGCCCCGCAGGCGACTGGCGGGATACTTTATGTTGGGCACACTTTGAGCAAGATGCAATAAACTCCAAGACGTCCTTTTTCAGAGTTGGCCACCAATAGGACCTAGAGATAAACTCCAGGGTTTTTTGGATACCTGTATGTCCGGCAAAACGGGAAGCATGGGCCCAATGCATGAGCTTCTTCCTTAGCATCGGCTTCACAAAACTTTTCCCTGATGGGGGCGTAGAGTCCATCCCTACCGTGGAGAATGCCAATGGATTTATAATAGGATGCTTGTCTGAAGACTCTGACTCATTTTCTTGCTCCCATGAGCGGGAAAGGGCATCGGCCTTGCGATTCTGAGAGCCCGGACAGAACTGGAGTTTAAAGTCGAACCTGGAAAAGAAAAGTGCCCATCTGGCCTGACGAGGGTTGAGACATTGTGCGCCCTTCAGGTATAAAAGGTTCTTGTGGTCTGTAAGTATGGTGATTGAATGAGAAGCTCCCTCCAACAGATACCTCCACTCTTCTAGAGCGAGCTTGATGGCTAGCAACTCCTGGTCGCCAATGGCATAGTTGCGCTCAGCTGGGGAGAACTTCCGGGAGAAGAAACTGCAAGGGTGTAAATGGCCATCTTTAGCCCTCTGAGATAACACCGCTCCTACTCCAACGGAGGAGGCATCCACCTCTAAGATGAAAGGAGAGTCGATGTCAGGCTGTTTCAGAACAGGCGCAGAGATGAACCTTTGTTTTAAAAGATGAAATGCTTGCATGGCTTCTTCAGACCACTTGGACGGGTTAGCACCCTTCTTAGTGAAAGCAGTAATAGGCACCACAATGGTGGAAAAGTCTCGTATAAACTTTCGGTAATAGTTGGCGAACCCTAAGAACCTCTGGACCCCTTTGAGGGTTAAGGGTACCGGCCAATTTTGGATTGCTTGTAGTTTCTCAGGATCCATCTCTAGTCCGGAACCGGACACAATGTACCCTAGAAACGGAATGGACTTGACTTCAAAGACGCATTTTTCTAATTTACAATAGAGATGATTGACACGGAGACGGGACAGAACCTCTTTAACCCAAAAACGATGTTCCTCTAAATCGTTGGCAAAAATGAGGATATCGTCTAGATAGACCACGACATGACGGTATAGAATGTCTCTGAAGATCTCATTGACAAAATGCTGGAAGACAGCTGGAGCATTGCTCAATCCGAAGGGCATGACGAGGTACTCATAATGTCCGTCACGGGTGTTAAAGGCGGTCTTCCACTCGTCACCCTCACGGATCCGGATGAGATTGTATGCACCTCGCAAGTCCAGCTTTGTAAAGATGGTAGCTCCGCTAACTCTGTCAAAGAGCTCAGTTATCAGGGGTAAAGGATAACGGTTCTTGATGGTAATGTCGTTCAAACCTCTGTAGTCGATGCACGGCCGCAGACCACCATCTTTCTTTTTTACAAAAAAGAAGCCTGCGCCGGCTGGAGAAGAAGAAGGTCGAATGAACCCCTTTGCTAGGTTCTCTTTAATATATTCCTCCATAGAATGCGTCTCAGGCAGAGACAACGGATAAGTTCGGCCTCGAGGTGGAACCTTCCCTGGAACGAGATCAATCGGACAGTCCCATTCTCTATGAGGAGGAAGGATATCAGCAGAAGCTTTACTGAACACATCCGTGAAATCTTGATATGGAGGAGGTGGAACATCAGACGACCTGGGGGAGGAAGAACAGAGAGGCAATACTTTAAACAAACATGTCTCAGCACAGGAGGAATCCCATGCCAGGATTTGCGTAGTCGTCCAATCAAGCAATGACGTTCCGATAACGTTGAGCAACTTGAAGCGAGACTGGGAGATTACAATCTTGAGGAGATGGAGAGGAGATCATTACTCCTAGCCGGCCCTCTCCTTGGCGAGCTAGGATTTGGAGTTTCCCGGACGTTTGGGACAGGCATTAATGGTGTGAGACGGAGCTGCACAATAGAGACAGAGAAACTCGGAGAGACGTCTTCGGCGCTCAGCAGGAGTTAAACGGGAACGGCCAAGTTGCATGGGCTCATCTTTAGATGGTGACAGTTGACGAGGAGGAGGAGCAGAAGATTTTGGAGCAGATGATCTTCCACGCTCAGTTGCTCTCTCTCTGAAACGTAAATCAACTTTCGTGCAGAGTGAGATTAGCTCATCTAACTTAGAAGGTAAGTCTCTGGTAGCTAACTCATCTTTAATACGCTCAGATAAGCCATGCCAGAATGCAGCATACAGGGCCTCGTCGTTCCATGCCAGTTCAGATGCCAGGATCTGGAACTGTATCAGATATTGTCCTACAGTACGTGACCCCTGGCGTAAACGGAGAATCTCGGATGAAGCTGAGGTTACCCGGCCTGGCTCGTCGAAGATGCGCCTGAATGTTGACACGAAGGCAGTGTAGGAAGATAGCAGGGTGTCGGACCTCTCCCATAACGGTGATGCCCAATCAAGGGCTGAGCCACTGAGAAGAGAAATAATGTAGGCAATTTTTGTACGGTCACTGGGAAAATTGCCAGGTTGTAGCTCAAACTGAATCTCACACTGGTTGAGAAATCCCCTGCAGAATCTTGGAGATCCGTCAAATTTTGCTGGCGTTGGAAGATGAAGACGTGGAGCAGAAATTGGTAAGGTGGGTGGGGTTATAGCTGGAGTCACTGTGGTTGACGCACCAGACGCGCCTGATCCACGGAGAGTTGTCTGAATCCCATCCAGCCGAGTAGAGAGATCCTGGAGACAGCGGATGATGTGGCCCTGTGCAGCCTCCTGATGTTCTAGTCGGGCTGCCAGTTCTTGCATCGGCCTGGCCGCTTGATCCTGGTCTCCGGCTGGATTCATTAGGTCAGTGCTTACTGTCACAACTGAGGGCCTGAGCTGATGGGAGGCAGCCTCAGTTGTAGGGGCTGAGATGTACCGGAACCTGGGAGGTTGTATCAGACCCCTGGACATGTAAGTAACATGAATAATAACTGCCCGAAGGCGTGACCACGACAACTTGGATAAAAGTCAATGATGTTTATTATGACAACTCCGCAACACAGCAGCAGTAAAAGAAAACGTAAAAGTCAGCAAAGAATAAATACAGTTCCTGGGTACTACAGGATGGCAGGAGCCACAGGGCACTGGTAGTGTGAGATAGTTCTTATGATCTTCTAGATGGAAAGTCCTTACCAGGCCCGACTGTAGCAATGGAGATAACCCAGGATTGTGCCAGCTGGTGTTCCAGGAAAAGCTGGGTTGCTGAAGATAAAACAGCTGCTGTGGATACTGGCTGGAACCAGACTGTTGTTAGCACGGAGTGGATACTGGCTGGAACCAGTTAAATAATAAATGAACTTGGGAGCGATGAAATATGAACTGAAATGTAGAACTTGAGAGCGGAGAAATAATAATACCGGTGGAGAGTGGTAAAGTGTAGAAAGGACACCGGCCCTTTAAGGGAAGCTGTACTCTGCTGGAAGCTGAGCTGGAAGCAGGTAATGTTGTAGCTGGAAACAGATGAATCCACAATGGATTGGAGAGTCAGGCTACACCGCAGGTGGAATGCTGGTGCGGATCTCTATGGTGGAAGTCTTGAGACAGGAGCTGGAACCTGGAAGACAATCACAGGAGAGAGACAAACAGGAACTAGGTTTGACAACCAAAGCACTGACGCCTTCCTTGCTCAGGCACAGTGTATTTATACCTGCAGCAAGGAAGGGATTGGCTAGGCAATTATGCAGATTATCAATACTGAGAACAGATTGGTGGAAATGATCAGCTGACAGAATCCAAGATGGCTGCGCCCATGCAGACACTTGGAGGGAAGTTTGGTTTGTAATCCATGTGGTAATGAAAACAGTAATGGCGGCGCCGGCCACCGGAGACAGGAGGCGCCAGGCTGACAGATGCACATCCAACCACGCGGACACAGCGGAGGCCGCGGCTGACGTAATTGCCACTCAGACACTCTGCATGCAGAAGTTCAGGGACGGCGGCGGAGGCCGCGGGAGACGCCATGCCAGGTGTAATATGGCGTTTACTGTGACAGCGTCCCAGAGTGACAGGAGAGGATACAGGAATGTACACATCAGGATAACAGATGGGATCCGGTCCTGGAGCGCTGAGCCAGCCTTAGGAGGCATCTGATGGGTAAGAAATGGCGTCCAGATACCCGGATCGTGACACAGCATACCCAGAATGCAATGAATGAACCTCACCCTGGGAGAACAATCTTCATGACCATGGTATCTCCTATGCAAAATAAGTATGATTTGGGATAGGGCTGGGGAGGGCCGCTGCTCAGGCACATCTCTGTCAAGTAAAGGAGATTCAACTGAGGCAGCACGAGGGAACTCTCATCTGGGGACAACAACTGCAGGGAGAACACATATTTTCAGATGAACATGGGAGGGCAGAAGGCTGCCTAATACTGAAGCACCCCCAAACAACAAACCAAATGCAACAACTAGTGCAAGCATTCCTGGGGGAAGGCCTGCAGCAGATGGATTTGCATATGGTGATGTCATCCAAGCAGTGGGTCAAAGTTGGCTTCAACCCTCAACTGCATATGAAAAGAGAAAAGGGGCGTGCAGGGCATGGCGGCCTTTTGCGGCGCTTGGATGACCCCTAGTTCGCATTAAACACCTCCACCCTCCTTCGGTGTGGGGCTCATGTTGGCTATGCCCCAGGCCCTGAAGCATACAAGCTGATTTCTTGCAGCAGCTGGGCACTGTAACAGCTCTAGAGCTGCTCTGTACGGCAAGTAAAAGGGTGTGGGCCCTGCAGCACTACCTGTAGTTTGCATTGTGCATTGGAAGGCACAAAGTAAGCAGACGGGAGAAGTCAGGATAGTGCCCAATGGCATAGAAGGGAGCAGCTCAAGAAAAGAGAAGTGGAAACAGACAGAAAACTAGGCTGGAGAGAGACCTGAGACAAAGAGATCTGAATTATACGAGAGCCGACCAGGGGAAACTCAAATTATGCAGTCAAGTTTCCCACATTTGGGGAAATCGCAGGAGCAGCACACCCAGAGTGCAATGGGTGAGCCTTGCCCTGGGAGAAGCACCTTCATGATCATAGTATCTCACCTGGCAGGTAAGTAGGATTTGGGCTAGAGCTGGGGAGGGTCGCTGCTCGGGTACCCCCCTGTCAAGTGAAGGAGATCCAACTGAGGCAGCACAAGGGAACTCTCGAAAGAAGAACAAGGCTAGAGGAAGATTCGAGACAAAGAAATCTGACTTTTACCAGAGCTGACCAGAGGAAAGCACAAACACAGTCCCCCACTACCACAAATAATGCAGTCGAGTTTCCCACATTTGGGGAAATCACAGGGGTCAGCATACCCAATGCAATGAATGAACCTCACCCTGGGAAAACAATCTTCATGACCATGGTATCGCCTATGCAAAATAAGTATGATTTGGGATAGGGCTGGGGAGGGCCGCTGCTCAGGCACATCTCTGTCAAGTAAAGGAGATTCAACTGAGGCAGCACAAGGGAACTCTCATCTGGGGACAACAACTGCAGGGAGAACACATATTTTCAGATGAACATGGGAGGGCAGAAGGCTGCCTAATACTGAAGCACCCCCAAACAACAAACCAAATGCAACAACTAGTGCAAGCATTCCTGGGGGAAGGCCTGCAGCAGATGGATTTGCATATGGTGATGTCATCCAAGCAGTGGGTCAAAGTTGGCTTCAACCCTCGTCTGCATGTGAAAAGAGAAAAGGGGCGTGCAGGGCATGGCGGCCTTTTGCGGCGCTTGGATGAGCCCTAGTCCGCATTAAACACCTCCACCCTCCTTCGGTGTGGGGCTCATGTTGGCTATGCCTCAGCCCCTGAAGCATTCAAGCTGATTTCTTGCAGTAGCTGGGCTCTGTAACAGCTCCAGAGCTGCTCTGTAAGGCAAGTAAAAGGGTGTGGGCCCTGCAGCACTACCTGTAGTTTGCATTGTGCATTGGAAGGCACAAAGTAAGCAGACGGGAGAAGTAAGGATAGTGCGCAAGGGCATAGAAGGGAGCGGCTCAAGAAAAGAGAAGTGGAAACAGACAGCAAACTAGGCTGGAGAGAGACCTGAGACAAAGAGATCTGAATTATACGAGAACCGACCAGGGGAAACACAAATTATGCAGTCAAGTTTCCCACATTTGGGGAAATCGCAGGAGCAGCACACCCAGAGTGCAATGGGTGAGCCTTGCCCTGGGAGAAGCACCTTCATGATCATAGTATCTCACCTGGCAGGTAAGTAGGAGTTGGGCTAGAGCTGGGGAGGGTCGCTGCTCGGGCACCCCCCTGTCAAGTGAAAGAGATCCAACTGAGGCAGCACAAGGGAACTCTCGAAAGAAGAACAAGGCTAGAGGAAGATCTGAGACAAAGAAATCTGACTTTTACCAGAGCTGACCAGAGGAAAGCACAAACACAGTCCCCCACTACCACAAATAATGCAGTCGAGTTTCCCACATTTGGGGAAATCACAGGGGTCAGCATACCCAGAATGCAATGAATGAACCTCACCCTGGGAGAACAATCTTCATGACCATGGTATCTCCTATGCAAAATAAGTATGATTTGGGATAGGGCTGGGGAGGGCCGCTGCTCAGGCACATCTCTGTCAAGTAAAGGAGAGATGGTCTGCCAGATTACATAATGCATACCAGAGCCATAACTAGACTTTTTGGTGCCCTGTGACAGAGAATTATATGCCCCCCCCCCCCTCCCCATTTTTGCAATATGGACAAAAGGTACATGCCTTGTGGGGAAGGGGCATAACAAGATTGGTCTCAGAGAAAGCACATGAGATATGAAGATATATCTAGTATACTTGACACTCAATGGTTTGTGGTATTGCCGGGGTGCCCTCCTTAAATGCATATACAGTCACACATGGCATGTTTGTGCAAATGGCATATCAGCAGTCAGCACTAACTGGTGACATGCCATTTGTACAAGTAAGCCATGTGTGACTAATATATAAACATGCTTTATTAAATAACACCTCAAACTATCATACCCAGGATTCAAACCTATAACCTGTTGAATTCTAATCAAACACCCTACCCATTGAGCTACTTGATCCTGCATCTTTTCTAACCTCCAAAAACAGATTCAGTTGCATTTTCCAGCGTGTTTTGTTTGCGCCTTTGCAAATGTCTTACATCGACAAACTTATTTAGTACTATTTTGCAAATAGGGTTACATTGTCGCAACATTGTGTTCCCTAATTGCTTGATTTTTTAAATGCAACAATTGATAAAGACACCTGATAATTGCTCTGTGGAGTCTTATTTTGTGTTTTGTGTTTAGTCTTTAGATCTGAATTTGAATGTACTTGTGAACTAACTTAATTTCCTACTTCTAAATTCATTCCTAAATTCACTACTTACATGAATCCTGTAGTTGGGCATTTTGGGACTTCGATTGTGGGCATTGTTTTGTGTCCAGACCAGCAGCAGGTGGTGTGCATTTGCTGGAAAGGCATCGAAGACCTCCGATATGCTGCATCTCCTGATGTGTGTCTCCCTCAAGTGGCTGTCAGCAAATGCCTGCTAGACACCCCATTCCAAGCTGATTGTGACATCATGGAACATGCATCATAGAACAGGCATGCTAAAACATGGGTCTTCAACCTGCGACCCTCCAGCTGCTGTGGAACTACACATCCCAGCATGCCCTGCCTCAGTTTTAGCATACCTTAATAGCAAAACTGTGGCAGGGCATGCTGGGATGTGTAGTTTCACAGCAGCTGGAGGGCCACAGGATGAAGACCCATGTGCTAGAGCCAAGCCGCAGGTACATTGAATGCTAGCAAGCTGAATATTTAAATCCTTTTTGTTCCGCAGCATTCCAATGCGGAAGATTCCATGGAACCAGAGATCCTTCCATTGAGAAGGACATGCTGCCTGGATGACTACACTGTGCAAATTAAATCACGGAGCCAGTTGGCTTGTGGGTGGCTCTGGTGACTGGGTGGTTGGGTGGGTGGTGTGTCGGAAGTGGAGCGCATGCAAATGATTGTGTATCATCTAGCTAGTGAGAGAGAAAACTCATGCAGGAGTGTGCCTGCTTGTCAGTGGGTTATGCACCTTGCCAGACGTTAAATCTACATAGAGCAGCTGGAGGGGACAAGAGCAGGTTTGCAAAATATAGATAGAAGAGCATATATGCTGGCGCATTCTCCATGATTGTGTCAGCTTATGTTTTGGTGCACTGCACTTTCCTCCACTAAGTTTTAGCCATTTTTGTTAAGCTCAAGTGTAGTTGCTTCTCGGCCTTTTGGCTGTGATCTTGTATCGTGGTTGAAGGGTCTGCTGGAGGGAGGGATTGTTTTCTTCATTGGCGAAAGACCAAAGATATTCCAGGATGGAAGGCTTGGGAACACTATCTGTTTTTCAGTTGTGGAAGAGCACAGAGGTCGGATTGGACTACATTCTATAGTAAAGGATATCTTTCTATTTATTGACCCTCCCCTTATATGTGTCTGTGTTACAATAAAGCTTTGATTTTGTGAATCCCTCACCCTCTTACACTCCACACCCATAGCCTTATTAACTGTTGTATTATTGTATAGTTTAAATGTATAGTGCAGTTCATGATTTATAGTGTAGACTGGCCTGTGCTGTAGTTCTTGAACTGTACTATACCGTCAGCATTTGTATTGTGTTTTGGCTGTGCTGCAACACTGTATTTATGTGTGCAATGTTTATGTATGTTTTTTTTTATGTCAATAAAGACTGCTTTTTCAAGCCAATATCTGAAAACAATCAATGTTTATCTTTGATGGCAATAAAAGTGGTATGATATTTGATGCTTTTGAAATCCAATATCTGATATGTCCCCTATCTGGGAACCATATATTAAATGGCTTTTCAGAAAAGGGAGATGGGAGAAGAGCTTTCAGTACTTGTAGGACCGATGCACATAAAGAAGCAAAAAAACATACATAAACATTACACACATAAGTACCGCGTTGCGGCACAGCCAAAACACAATAGAAATGCTGACGGTATAGTACAGTTCAAGAACTACAGCACAGGCCAGCCTACACTATAAATCATGAACTGCACTATACATTTAAACTGTACAATAATACAACAGTTAATAAGGCTATGGGTGTGGAGTGTAAGAGGGTGAGGGAATCACAAGCCCGAAGCTTTATTGAAAGACTGACACATATAAGGGGAGGATTAATAAATAGAAAGACATCCTTTACTATAGAATGTAATCCAATCCGGTCTTTCAACTCTTCCACAATTGAAAAACGGATAGTGTTCCCAAGCCTTCCATCCTGGAATATCTTTGGTCTTTCGCCAATGAAGAAAACAATCCCTCCCTCCAGCAGACCCTTCAACCACAATACAAGATCACAGCCAAAAGGCCGAGAAGCAACTACACTTGAGCTTAACAAAAATGGCTAAAACTTAGTGGAGGAAAGTGCAGTGCACCAAAACATAAGCTGACACAATCATGGAGAATGCGCCAGCATATATGCTCTTCTATCTATATTTTGCAAACCTGCTCTTGTCCCCTCCAGCTGCTCTATGTAGATTTAACGTCTGGCAAGGTGCATAACCCACTGACAAGCAGGCACACTCCTGCATGAGTTTTCACTCTCACTAGCTGGATGATACACAATCATTTGCATGTGCTCCACCTCCGACACACCACCCACCCAACCACCCAGTCACCAGAGCCACCCACAAACCAACTGGCTCCGTGATTTAATTTGCACAGTGTAGTCATCCAGGCAGCATGTCCTTCTCAATGGAAGGATCTCTGGTTCCATGGAATCTTCCGCATTGGAATGCTGCGGAACAAAAAGGATTTAAATATTCAGCTTGCTAGCATTCAATGTACCTGCGGCTTGGCTCTAGCACATGGGTCTTCATCCTGTGGCCCTCCAGCTGCTGTGAAACTACACATCCCAGCATGCCCTGCCACAGTTTTGCTATTAAGGTATGCTAAAACTGAGGCAGGGCATGCTGGGATGTGTAGTTCCACAGCAGCTGGAGGGTCGCAGGTTGAAGACCCATGTTTTAGCATGCCTGTTCTATGATGCATGTTCCGTGATGTCACAATCAGCTTGGAATGGGGTGTCTAGCAGGCATTTGCTGACAGCCACTTGAGGGAGACACACATCAGGAGATGCAGCATATCGGAGGTCTTCGATGCCTTTCCAGCAAATGCACACCACCTGCTGCTGGTCTGGACACAAAACAATGCCCACAATCGAAGTCCCAAAATGCCCAACTACAGGATTCATGTAAGTAGTGAATTTAGGAATGAATTTAGAAGTAGGAAATTAAGTTAGTTCACAAGTACATTCAAATTCAGATCTAAAGTCTAGGTAGGCCTCACGTCCTGGCAGCCGCCAGCATTTAAAAATGCCTTGATTAGAGGTACGGAATTAAATGTAGATAAGAAGTAGACACAAAATAAGACTCCGCAGAGCAGTTATCAGGTGTTTTTATCAATTGTTGCATTTAAAAAATCAAGCAATTAGGGAACACAATGTTGCAACAATGTAACCCTATTTGCAAAATAGTACTAAATAAGTTTGTCGATGTAAGACATTTGCAAAGGCGCATCCAAAACACGCTGGAAAATGCAACTGAATCTGTTTTTGGAGGCTAGAATAGGAAATGTGCATCGGTCCTACAAGTACTGAAAGCTCTTCTCCCATCTCCCTTTTCTGAAAAGCCATTTAATATATGGTTCCCAGATAGGGGACATATCAGATATTGCCTTTCAAAAGCAGCAAATATCATACCACTTCTATTGCCATCAAAGATAAACATTGATTGTTTTCAGATATTGGATTGAAAAAGCAGTCTTTATTGACATAAAGAAGCAAAAAAACATACATAAACATTACACACATAAGTACTGTGTTGCAGCACAGCCAAAACACAATACAAATGCTGTCGGTATAGTACAGTTCAAGAACTATAGCATAGGCCAGCCTACACTATAAATCATGAACTGCACTATACATTTAAACAATACAATAGTTAATAAGGCTATGGGTGTGGAGTGTAAGAGGGTGACGGAATCACAAGCCCAAAGCTTTATTGAAAGACAGACACATATAAAGGGAGGATTAATAAATACAAAGATACCCTTTACTATAGAATGTAGTCCAATCCGGTCTTTCAACTCTTCCACAACTGAAAAACGGATAGTGTTCCCAAGCCTTCCATCCTGGAATATCTTCAGTCTCTCGCCGATGAAGAAAACAATCCCTCCAGCAGACTCTTCAACCACGATACAATATCACAGCCAAAAGAGCGAGAAGCAACTACACTTGCGTTTAAACAAAATGGCTAAAACTTAGTGGAGGAAAGTGCAGTGCACCAAAACATAAGCTGACACAATCATGGAGAATGCGCCAGCATATATGCTCTTCTGTCTATATTTTCCAAACCTGCTCTTGTCCCCTCCAGTTGCTCCATGTAGATTTGACGTCTGGCAAGGTGCATAACTCACTGACAAGCAGGCACACTCCTGCATGAGTTTTCTCTCTCACTAGCTGGATGATACACATTCATTTGCATGTGCTCCACCTCCGACACACCGCCCACCCAACCACCCAGTCACCAGAGCCACCCACAAGCCAACTGGCTCCGTGATTTAATTTGCACAGTGCAGTCATCCAGGCAGCATGTCCTTCTCAATGGAATAATCTTTAGTTCCATGGAATCTTCCGCATTGGAATGCTGCGGAACAAAAAGGATTTAAACATTCAGCTTGCTAGCATTCAATGTACCTGCGGTTTGGTTCTAGCACATGGGTCTTCATCCTGTGGCCCTCCAGCTGCTGTGAAACTACACATCCCAGCATGCCCTGCCACAGTTTTGCTATTAAGGTATGCTAAAACTGAGGCAGGGCATGCTGGGATATGTAGTTCCACAGCAGCTGGAGGGTCGCAGGTTGAAGACCCATGTTCTAGCATGCCTGTTCTATGATGCATGTTCCGTGATGTCACAATCAGCTTGGAATGGGGTGTCTAGCATGCATTTGCTGACAGCCACTTGAGGCAGACACACATCAGGAGATGCAGCATATCGGAGGTCTTCGATGCCTTTCCAGCAAATGCACACCACCAGCTGCTGGTCTGGACACAAAACAATGCCCACAATTGAAGGCTCAAAATGCCCAACTACAGGATTAATGTAAGTAGTGAATTTAGGAATGAATTTAGAAGTAGGAAATTAAGTTAGTTCACAAGTACATTCAAATTCAGATCTAAAGACTAGGTAGGCCTCACGTCCTGGCAGCGCCCAGCATTTAAAAATGCCTTGATTATAGGTAGGGAATTAAATGTAGATAAGAAGTAGACACAAAAGAAGACTCCACAGAGCAATTATCAGGTGTCTTTATCAATTTTTGCATTTAAAAAATCAAGCAATTAGGGAACACAATGTTGCGACAATGTAACCCTATTTGCAAAATAGTACTAAATAAGTTTGTCGATGTAAGACATTTGCAAAGGCGCAAACAAAACACGCTGGAAAATGCAACTGAATCTGTTTTTGGAGGTTAGAATAGATGCAGGATCAAGTAGCTCAATGGGTAGGGTGTTTGATTAGAATTTAACAGGTTATAGGTTTGAATCCTGGGTATGATAGTTTGAGGTGTTATTTAATAAAGTATGTTTATATATTAGTCACACATGGCTTACTTGTACAAATGGCATGTCACCAGTTAGTGCTGACTGCTGATATGCCATTTACACAAACATGCCATGTGTGACTGTATATGCATTTAAGGAGGGCACCCCGGCAATACCACAAACCATTGAGTGTCAAGTATACTAGATATATCTTCATATCTCATGTGCTTTCTCTGAGACCAATCTTGTTATGCCCCTTCCCCACAAGGCATGCACCTTTTGTCCATATTGCAAAAATGGGGGGGTGGGCATATAATTCTCTGTCACAGGGCACCAAAAAGTCTAGTTATGGTTCTGGTATGCATTAAGTAATCTGGCAGACCATCTCTCCAACACTGGCTGGTTGGAATAGAAATCCGGTTATCTATGTGAGCAAATGACCATCAACGATTTACTCTCAAACACAAAAAAATGGACAAAAATGGTCCCCTAAACAAATTGGTTAAATTTTGGGTTTAACCAATTTGTGTAATGACCATTTTTGACCACTTTTCTAGTGTTTGGGAGCAAATGGTAATTGACATTTGCTCCTATACATTACCAGATTTTCATTCCATCCATCCAGACTGGATAGATAGCCTGACAGATAATTGTGTAGTGTACGCCCAGGATAACTGTTAGTCATGCTTTATTTTATGACGGCACATAAATGGGTGGGCAGATCCAGGGCAAGCACTGCCCACTCATGCATAGTTGTCAACTGATGTGAAGTTCCAGGGGGCAATCTCAGTTATAAAGAGAAGTATCTGGAAATTGTGCCTAGTTAAAAAAAAAAAAAAAAATTTGATCAACTCCATTTATTTAGTATGATATCCCAGGTGATAGGATGCCGGCAGTCAGAACAACATACTTTATTAAATAACACATCTCAAACTACCATACCCAGGATTCAAACCTATAACATGTTGAATTCTAATCAAACACCCTACCTATTGAGCTATTTGATCCTGCATAAAAATTGTGAACATTATATGAAGCTATTGGTACTTTGAAAAAAAAAAGAATCAGCATTACAACGCAGCAGATCCATGCAGTTTGCAGCCACACACTACATGTATCTGCTCAGCCACAATGCTGATTATTTCTTCACAAAGTACAAGGTGAGCTCCAAACAGAATTCTCTAGCTTAGAATTATACCTTTCTTTGCCAAACCTAGAAGTCGGGCCCCCCACCCTGGGATCCCCCAGAGGGAGGCCTGCACCGTCATGCGGCAGGCTTGTCCGTTTTGGAAGCAGGCTGATGGGCAGCCCAGGATTGCTTCAGTCTGGGCTTGGCAGGTCTGGAAACATGAGCTTGCTTTGGGTATGCCTGACCTTGGGTACGCTTTACCTGGAGGATGAAAGGGCCAAGAAAAGTACTTTTAGCCTTCTGCGTGGTAGGAGTCATACTAGGTAGGCAAGCTGTTTTAGCAGTAGCCAGATCAGCTACAATCTTATTGAGGTCTTCTCCAAAAGGAGATTCAACTGAGGCAGCACAAGGGAACTCTCATCTGGGGACAACAACTGCAGGGAGAACACATATTTTCAGATGAACATGGTAGGGCAGAAGGCTGCCTAATACTGAAGCACCCCCAAACAACAAATCAAATGCAACTTACTTGACAGAGATGTGCCTGAGCAACGGCCCTCCCCAGCCCTATCCCAAATCATACTTATTTTGCATAGGAGATACCATGGTCATGAAGATTGTTCTCCAAGGGTTAGGTTCATTCATTGCATTCTGGGTATGCTGACCCCTGTGATTTCCCCAAATGTGGGAAACTCGACTGCATTATTTGTGGTAGTGGGGGACTGTGTTTGTGCTTTCCTCTGGTCAGCTCTGGTAAAAGTCAGATTTCTTTGTCTCAGATCTTACTCTAGCCTTGTTCTTCTTTCGAGAGTTCCCTTGTGCTGCCTCAGTTGGATCTCCTTCACTTGACAGGCGGGTGCCCGAGCAGCGACCCTCCCCAGCTCTAGCCCAACTCCTACTTACCTGCCAGGTGAGATACTATGATCATGAAGTTGCTTCTCCCAGGGCAAGGCTCACCCATTGCACTCTGGGTGTGCTGCCCCTGCGATTTCCCCAAATGTGGGAAACTTGACTGCATAATTTGAGTTTTCCCTGGTCGGCTCTCATGTAATTCAGATCTCTTTGTCTCAGGTCTCTCTCCAGCCTAGTTTGCTGTCTGGTTCCACTTCTTTTTTCTTGAGCACCTCCCTTCTATACCCTTGTGCACTATCCTGACCTCCTCCCGTCTGCTTACTTTGTGCCTCCCAATGCACAATGCAAACTACGGGTAGTGCTGCAGGGCCCACACCCTTTTACTTGCTTTACAGAGCAGCTCTGGAGCTGTTACAGTTCCCAGCTGCTGCAAGAAATCAGCTTGAATGCTTCAGGGGCTGGGGAATGGCCAACATGAGCCCCACACCGAAGGAGGGTGGGGGTGCTTAATGCGAACTAGGGGTCATCCAAGCACCACAAAAGGCCTCCATGCCCTGCACGCCCCTTTTCTCTTTTCATATGCAGACGAGGGTTGAAGCCAACTTTGACCCACTGCTTGGATGACATCACCATATTCAAATCCATCTGCTGCAGGCCTTCCCCCAGGAATGCTTGCACTAGTTGTTGCATTTGGTTTGTTGTTTGGGGGTGCTTCAATATTAGGCAGCCTTCTGCCACCCCATGTTCATCTGAAAATATGTGTTCTCCTTGTAGTTGTTGTCCCCAGATGAGAGTTCCCTTGTGCTGCCTCAGTTGAATCTCCTTTACTTGACAGAGATGTGCCTGAGCAGCGGCCCTCCCCAGCCCTATCCCAAATCATACTTATTTTGCATAGGAGATGCTATTGTCATGAAGATTGTTCTCCCAGGGTGAGGTTCATTCATTGCATTCTGGGTATGCTGACCCCTGTGATTTCCCCAAATGTGGGAAACTCGACTGCATTATTTGTGGTAGTGGTGGACTGTGTTTGTGCTTTCCTCTGGTCAGCTCTGGTAAAAGTCAGATTTCTTTGTCTCAGATCTTCCTCTAGCCTTGTTCTTCTTTTGAGAGTTCCCTTGTGCTGCCTCAGTTGGATCTCCTTCACTTGACAGGTAGTGCCCGAGCAGCGACCCTCCCCAGCTCTAGCCCAACTCCTACTAACCTGCCAGGTGAGATACTATGATCATTAAGGTGCTTCTCCCAGGGCAAGGCTCACCCATTGCACTCTGGGTGTGCTGCCCCTTGCGATTTCCCCAAATGTGGGAAACTTGACTGCATAATTTGTGTTTCCCCTGGACGGCTCTCGTATAATTCAGATCTCTTTGTCTCAGGTCTCTCTCCAGCCTAGTATGCTGTCTGTTTCCACTTCTCTTTTCTTGAGCCCCTCCCTTCTATAACCTTGTGCACTATCCTGACTTCTCCTCCCATCTGCTTACTTTGTGCCTTCCAATGCACAATGCAAACTACAGGTAGTGCTGCAGGGCCCACACCCTTTTACTTGCCTTACAGAGCAGCTCTGGAGCTGTTACAGTACCCAGCTGCTGCAAGAAATCAGCTTGAATGCTTCAGGGGCTGGGGCATGGCCAACATGAGCCCCACACCGAAGGAGGGTGGGGGTGTTTAATGCGAACTAGGGGTCATCCAAGCGTCGCAAAAAAGGCCGCCATGCCCTGCATATCCCTTTTCTCTTTTCATAAGCAGACGAGGGTTGAAGCCAACTTTGACCCACTGCTTGGATGACATCACTTGCTGCCTTTCCAATGAAGCAAGTTTAATTTAGTAATAGGTGAAAAACCATCCCTACAAAGGTGTTAATCAGATACTTGGCTTTGTGGACACTTTTCAGAGAACAAATTTGTTAGCATAAAAATAAAGCCAGAAAATGAAGCGCTGTTTAATCACTCAATTGGATTTTTCTGCAAGCGTATTTCTTTTTCTCTGCAACCCACTGCTAAGTTGTGCTTCCTAGCTGTTCTTTTATAAAATCACTTAATCAAATCTAACTCTGATTACATCAGAGAAGGCCAGGTACCCTACACCATAAGAGGGGGTTTGAAATTTTGACTTGTCTACTTAAAGATCACCAAAATCTGATAACAAGGTAAATTACATCCCTGGGTAGGATTGAACCACCAACCTTTTGGTTAATAACCGAACACGCTAACTGATTGCGCCACAGAGACACATTGCAAAAGTATATACTGACAAAGGCTAATAAGCATTCATCTAGAACGTTTCCTAGAAAAACTTTAAAAAGTCAATAATCTGGAGAGTTTTTGTAAGATGTTTCTTCCATCAACCAATGAAAAAACACATTGGTACTTTCCCATGATGAGTGAGTGCTTCAGGATCTCTTGCACTTACATGTGCAGCAGAGTACTGCAATGGAAGCATGCTGGGCCCATAACCCAGAGGTAGGCAGATTGAAACTATCCTCTGCTATATGCATTTTTTTTTGTTAATTAAAGTAATCCAAAACTGGGATTGATATTTTTGCTCTTTTATTTTTACTTAAAGTACAATAACTTTTATTATTTTAATTTGTTTTAATAGTATATTGACAGTATTGTTTTCTTTCAAAAATCCACTTAATTTTCTTTACCCTATTATTCAAATGGTAATTGACAAAAACAAACTACATTGTCACCAGAAGAGCAATACAAAATGTACAAGTGATATATTAAAATCATCTTTCCAGCTTGAATTTCAATGATGCATTGGGGCAACGATTTTGTGAGAAACCTCTTCACCCTTAAATAAAGATTTTCTTAATTCCTTACCTGTGTGCTAATTAGATATCACCTTGTTTTCACATTAAACAGACTTCCACATGAGAAAGCAGCAAGGATGCAGTGGCGTTAATGTTTCCTGGTGTCAACCTGTATTATTTCAGTAGATATTGAAATGAGGATGCATCTTGCTGCCTTTCCAATGAAGCATGTTTAATTTAGTAATAGGTGAAAAACCATCCCTACAAAGGTGTTAATCAGATACTTGGCTTTGTGGACTCTTTTCATAGAACAAATTTGTTAGCATAAAAATAAAGCCAGAAAATGAAGAGCTGTTTAATCACTCAGTTGGATTTTTCTGCCAGCATATTTCTTTTTCTCTGCAACCCACTGCTAAATTGTGCTTCCTAGCTGTTTTTTTTATAAAATCACTTAATCAAATCTAACTCTGATTACATCAGAGTAGGCCAGGTACCCTACACCATAAGAGAGGGTTTGAAATTTTGACTTGTCTACTTAAATATCACCAAAATCTGATCACAAGGTCAATTACGTCCCTGGTTGGGATTGAACCACCAACTTTTTGGTTAATAGCCGTACACACTAACTGATTGTGCTACAGCGACACTTTGCAAAAGTACATACTGACAAAGGCTAATAAGCATTCATCTAGAACGTTTCCTAGAAAAACTTTAAAAAGTCAATAATCTGGAGAGTTTTTGTAAGATGTTTCTTCCATCAACCAACGAAGAAACACATTGGTACTTTCCCATGATGAGTGAGTGCTTCAGGATCTCTTGCACTTACATGTGCAGCAGAGTACTGTAATGAAAGCATGCTGGGTTCATAACCCAGAGGTAGGCAGATTGAAACTATCCTCTGCTATATGCATTTTTTTTTGTTAATTAAAGTAATCCAAAACTGGGATTGATATTTTTGCTCTTTTATTTTTACTTAAAGTACAATAACTTTTATCATTTTAATTTGTTTTAATAGTATATTGACAGTATTGTTTTCTTTCAAAAATCCACTTAATTTTCTTTACCCAATTATTAAAATGGTAATTGACAAAAACAAACTACATTGTCACCAGAAGAGCAATACAAAATGTACAAGTGATATATTAAAATCATCTTTCCAGCTTGGATTTCAATGATGCATTGGGGCAACGATTTTGTGAGAAACATCTTCACCCTTAAATAAAGATTTTCTTAATTTCTTACCTGTGTGCTAATTAGATATCACCTTGTTTTCACATTAAACAGACTTCCACATGAGAAAACAGCAAAGATGCAGTGGCGTTAATGTTTCCTGGTGTCAACCTGTATTATTTCAGTAGATATTGAAATGAGGATGCATCTTGCTGCCTTTCCAATGAAGCAAGTTTAATTTAGTAATAGGTGAAAAACCATCCCTAAAAAGATGTTAATCCGATACTTGGCTTTGTGGACACTTTTCAGAGAACAAATTAGTTAGCATAAAAATAAAGCCAGAAAATGAAGAGCTGTTTAATCACTCAATTGGATATTTCTGCCAGCATATTTCATTTTCTCTGCAACCCACTGCTAAATTGTGCTTCCTAGCTGTTTTTTGATAAAATCACTTAATCAAATCTAACTCTGATTACATCAGAGTAGGCCAGGTACCCTACACCATAAGAGGGGGTTTGAAATTTTGACTTGTCTACTTAAAGATCACCAAAATCTGATGACAAGGTCAATAACATCCCTGGGTGGGATTGAACCACCAACCCTTTGGTTAATAACCAAACACACTAACCGATTGCACCACAGAGACACTTTACAAAAGTACATACTGACAAAGGCTAATAAGCATTCATCTAGAACGTTTCCTAGAAAACTTTAAAAAGTCAATAATCTGGAGAGTTTTTGTAAGATGTTTCTTCCATCAACCAATGAAGAAACGCATTGGTACTTTTCCATGATGAGTGAGTGCTTCAGGATCTCTTGCACTTACATGTGCAGCAGAGTACTGCAATGGAAGCATGCTGGGCCCATAACCCAGAGGTAGGCAGATTGAAACTATCCTCTGCTATATGCATTTTTTTTTGTTAATTAAAGTAATCCAAAACTGGGATTGATATTTTTGCTCTTTTATTTTTACTTAAAGTACAATAACTTTTACCATTTTAATTTGTTTTAATAGTATATTGACAGTATTGTTTTCTTTCAAAAATCCACTTAATTTTCTTTACCCGATTATTAAAATGGTAATTGACAAAAACAAACTACATTGTCACCAGAAGAGCAATACAAAATGTACAAGTGATATATTAAAATCATCTTTCCAGCTTGAATTTCAATGATGCATTGGGGCAACGATTTTGTGAGAAACATCTTCACCCTTAAATAAAGATTTTCTTAATTCCTTACCTGTGTGCTAATTAGATATCACCTTGTTTTCACATTAAACAGACTTCCACATGAGAAAGCAGCAAGGATGCAGTGGCGTTAATGTTTCCTGGTGTCAACCTGTATTATTTTAGTAGATATTGAAATGAGTATGCATCTTGCTGCCTTTCCAATGAAGCAAGATTAATTTAGTAATAGGTGAAAAACCATCCCTACAAAGATGTTAATCAGATACTTGGCTTTGTGGACACTTTTCAGAGAACAAATTTGTTAGCATAAAAATAAAGCCAGAAAATGAAGAACTATTTAATCACTCAATTGGATTTTTTTTCCAGCATATTTCTTTTTCTCTGCAAACCACTGCTAAATTGTGCTTCCTAGCTGTTTTTATAAAATCACTGAATCAAATCTAACTCTGATTACATCAGAGAAGGCCAGGTACCCTACACCATAACAGGGGTTTTTGAAATTTTGACTTGTCTACTTAAAGATCACCAAAATCTGATAACAAGGTCAATTACATCCCTGGGTGGGATTGAACCACCAACCCTTTGGTTAATAACCAATCACACTAACCGATTGCGCCACAGAGACACTTTGCAAAAGTCCATACTGACAAAGGCTAATAAGCATTCATCTAGAACGTTTCCTAGAAAAACTTTAAAAAGTCAATAATCTGGAGAGTTTTTGTAAGATGTTTCTTCCATCAACCAACGAAGAAACACATTGGTACTTTCCCATGATGAGTGAGTGCTTCAGGATCTCTTGCACTTACATGTGCAGCAGAGTACTGTAATGAAAGCATGCTGGGTTCATAACCCAGAGGTAGGCAGATTGAAACTATCCTCTGCTATATGCATTTTTTTTTTGTTAATTAAAGTAATCCAAAACTGGGATTGATATTTTTGCTCTTTTATTTTTACTTAAAGTACAATAACTTTTACCATTTTAATTTGTTTTAATAGTATATTGACAGTATTGTTTTCTTTCAAAAATCCACTTAATTTTCTTTACCCGATTATTAAAATGGTAATTGACAAAAACAAACTACATTGTCACCAGAAGAGCAATACAAAATGTACAAGTGATATATTAAAATCATCTTTCCAGCTTGAATTTCAATGTTGCATTGGGGCAACGATTTTGTGAGAAACATCTTCACCCTTAAATAAAGATTTTCTTAATTCCTTACCTGTGTGCTAATTAGATATCACCTTGTTTTCACATTAAACAGACTTCCACATGAGAAAGCAGCAAGGATGCAGTGGCGTTAATGTTTCCTGGTGTCAACCTGTATTATTTCAGCAGATATTGAAATGAGGATGCATCTTGCTGCCTTTCCAATGAAGCAAGTTTAATTTAGTAATAGGTGAAAAACCATCCCTACAAAGATGTTAATCCGATACTTGGCTTTGTGGACACTTTTCAGAGAACAAATTTGTTAGCATAAAAATAAAGCCAGAAAATGAAGAGCTGTTTAATCACTCAATTGGATTTTTCTGCCAGCATATTTCATTTTCTCTGCAACCCACTGCTAAATTGTGCTTCCTAGCTGTTTTTTGATAAAATCACTTAATCAAATCTAACTCTGATTACATCAGAGTAGGCCAGGTACCCTACACCATAAGAGGGGGTTTGAAATTTTGACTTGTCTACTTAAAGATCACCAAAATCTGATGACAAGGTCAATAACATCCCTGGGTGGGATTGAACCACCAACCCTTTGGTTAATAACCAAACACACTAACCGATTGCACCACAGAGACATTTTGCAAAAGTGCATACTGACAAAGGCTAATAAGCATTCATCTAGAACGTTTCCTAGAAAACTTTAAAAAGACAATAATCTGGAGAGTTTTTGTAAGATGTTTCTTCCATCAACCAATGAAGAAACGCATTGGTACTTTCCCATGATGAGTGAGTGCTTCAGGATCTCTTGCACTTACATGTGCAGCAGAGTACTGCAATGGAAGCATGCTGGGCCCATAACCCAGAGGTAGGCAGATTGAAACTATCCTCTGCTATATGCATTTTTTTTTGTTAATTAAAGTAATCCAAAACTGGGATTGATATTTTTGCTCTTTTATTTTTACTTAAAGTACAATAACTTTTACCATTTTAATTTGTTTTAATAGTATATTGACAGTATTGTTTTCTTTCAAAAATCCACTTAATTTTCTTTACCCTATTATTAAAATGGTAATTGACAAAAACAAACTACATTGTCACCAGAAGAGCAATACAAAATGTACAAGTGATATATTAAAATCATCTTTCCAGCTTGAATTTCAATGATGCATTGGGGCAACGATTTTGTGAGAAACATCTTCACCCTTAAATAAAGATTTTCTTAATTCCTTACCTGTGTGCTAATTAGATATCACCTTGTTTTCACATTAAACAGACTTCCACATGAGAAAGCAGCAAGGATGCAGTGGTGTTAATGTTTCCTGGTGTCAACCTGTATTATTTCAGTAGATATTGAAATGAGGATGCATCTTGCTGCCTTTCCAATGAAGCAAGTTTAATTTAGTAATAGGTGAAAAATCATCCCTACAAAGATGTTAATCAGATACTTGGCTTTGTGGACACTTTTCAGAGAACAAATTTGTTAGCATAAAAATAAAGCCAGAAAATGAAGAGCTGTTTAATCACTCAATTGGATTTTTTTTGCCAGCATATTTCTTTTTCTCTGCAAACCACTGCTAAATTGTGCTTCCTAGCTGTTTTTATAAAATCACTGAATCAAATCTAACTCTGATTACATCAGAGAAGGCCAGGTACCCTACACCATAACATGGGTTTTTGAAATTTTGACTTGTCTACTTAAAGATCACCAAAATCTGATAACAAGGTCAATTACGTCCCTGGGTGGGATTGAACCACCAACCTTTTGGTTAATAGCCGTACACACAAACTGATTGCGCCACAGCGACACTTTGCAAAAGTACATACTGACAAAGGCTAATAAGCATTCATCTAGAAGTTTTCCTAGAAAAACTTTAAATAGTCAATAATCTGGAGAGTTTTTGTAAGATGTTTCTTCCATTAACCAATGAAGAAACACATTGGTACTTTCCCATGATGAGTGAGTGCTTCAGGATCTCTTGCACTTACATGTGCAGCAGAGTACTGTAATGGAAGCATGCTGGGTCCATAACCCAGAGGTAGGCAGATTGAAACTATCCTCTGCTATATGCATTTTTTTTTGTTAATTAAAGTAAACCAAAACTGGGATTGATATTTTTGCTCTTTTATTTTTACTTAAAGTACAATAACTTATACCATTTTAATTTGTTTTAATAGTATATTGACAGTATTGTTTTCTTTCAAAAATCCAATTAATTTTCTTTACCCGATTATGAAAATGGTAATTGACAAAAACAAACTACATTGTCACCAGAAGAGCAATACAAAATGTACAAATGATATATTAAAATCATCTTTCCAGCTTGAATTTCAATGATGCATTGGGGCAACGATTTTGTGAGAAACATCTTCACCCTTAAATAAAGATTTTCTTAATACCTTACCTGTGTGCTAATTAGATATCAACTTGTTTTCACATTAAACAGACTTCCACATGAGAAAGCAGCAAGGATGCAGTGGCGTTAATGTTTCCTGGTGTCAACCTGTATTATTTCAGTAGATATTGAAATGAGGATGCATCTTGCTGCCTTTCCAATGAAGCAAGTTTAATTTAGTAATAGGTGAAAAACCATCCCTACAAAGATGTTAATCAGATATTTGGCTTTGTGGACACTTTTCAGAGAACAAATTTGTTAGCATAAAAGTAAAGCCAGAAAATGAAGAGCTGTTTAATCACTCAATTGGATTTTTTTGCCAGCATATTTCTTTTTCTCTGCAAACCACTGCTAAATTGTGCTTCCTAGCTGTTTTTATAAAATCACTGAATCAAATCTAACTCTGATTACATCAGAGAAGGCCAGGTACCCTACACCATAACAGGGGTTTTTGAAATTTTGACTTGTCTACTTAAAGATCACCAAAATCTGATAACAAGGTCAATTACGTCCCTGGGTGGGATTGAACCACCAACCTTTTGGTTAATAGCCGTACACACTAACTGATTGCGCCACAGTGACACTTTGCAAAAGTACATACTGACAAAGGCTAATAAGCATTCATCTAGAACGTTTCCTAGAAAAACTTTAAATAGTCAATAATCTGGAGAGTTTTTGTAAGATGTTTCTTCCATCAACCAATGAAGAAACACATTGGTACTTTCCCATGATGAGTGAGTGCTTCAGGATCTCTTGCAATTACATGTGCAGTAGAGTACTGTAATGGAAGCATGCTGGGTCCATAGCCCAGAGGTAGGCAGATTGAAACTATCCTCTGCTATATGCATTTTTTTTTTGTTAATTAAAGTAATCCAAAACTGGGATTGATATTTTTGCTCTTTTATTTTTACTTAAAGTACAATAACTTTTACCATTTTAATTTGTGTTAATAGTATATTGACAGTATTGTTTTCTTTCAAAAATCCAATTAATTTTCTTTACCCGATTATTAAAATGGTAATTGACAAAAACAAACTACATTGTCACCAGAAGAGCAATACAAAATGTACAAGTGATATATTAAAATCATCTTTCCAGCTTGAATTTTAATGATGCATTGGGGCAACGATTTTGTGAGAAACATCTTCACCCTTAAATAAAGATTTTCTTAATTCCTTACCTGTGTGCTAATTAGATATCACCTTGTTTTCACATTAAACAGACTTCCACATGAGAAAGCAGCAAGGATGCAGTGGCGTTAATGTTTCCTGGTGTCAACCTGTATTATTTCAGTAGATATTGAAATGAGGATGCATCTTGCTGCCTTTCCAATGAAGCAAGTTTAATTTAGTAATAGGTTAAAAACCATCCCTACAAAGGTGTTAATCAGAAACTTGGCTTTGTGGACACTTTTCAGAGAACAAATTTGTTAGCATAAAAATAAAGCCAGAAAATGAAGAGCTGTTTAATCACTCAATTGGATTTTTTTTGCCAGCATATTTCTTTTTCTCTGCAACCCACTGCTAAATTGTGCTTCCTAGCTGTTTTTATAAAATCACTGAATCAAATCTAACTCTGATTACATCAGAGACGGCCAGGTACCCTACACCCTAAGAGGGGGTTTGAAATTTTGACTTGTCTACATAAAGATCACCAAAATCTGATAACAAGGTCAATTACGTCCCTGGGTGGGATTGAACCACCAACCTTTTAATTAATAGCCTTACACAGTAACTGATTGCGCCACAGCAACACTTTGCAAAAGTACATACTGACAAAGGCTAATAAGCATTCATCTAGAACGATTCCTAGAAACATTTTAAAAAGTCAATAATGTGGAGAGTTTTTGTAAGATGTTTCTTCCATCAACCAATGAAGAAACACATTGGTACTTTCCCATGATGAGTGAGTGCTTCAGGATCTCTTGCACTTACATGTGCAGCAGAGTACTGTAATGGAAGCATGCTGGGTCCATAACCCAGAGGTAGGCAGATTGAAACTATCCTCTGCTATATGCATTTTTTTTTGTTAATTAAAGTAATCCAAAACTGGGATTGATATTTTTGCTCTTTTATTTTTACTTAAAGTACAATAACTTTTACCATTTTAATTTGTTTTAATAGTATATTGACAGTATTGTTTTCTTTCAAAAATCCAATTAATTTTCTTTACCCGATTATTAAAATGGTAATTGACAAAAGCCAACTACATTGTCACCAGAAGAGCAATACAAAATGTACAAATGATATATTAAAATCATCTTTCCAGCTTGAATTTCAATGATGCATTGGGGCAACGATTTTGTGAGAAACATCTTCACCCTTAAATAAAGATTTTCTTAATTCCTTACCTGTGTGCTAATTAGATATCACCTTGTTTTCACATTAAACAGACTTCCACATGAGAAAGCAGCAAGGATGCAGTGGCGTTAATGTTTCCTGGTGTCAACCTGTATTATTTCAGTAGATATTGAAATGAGGATGCATCTTGCTGCCTTTCCAATGAAGCAAGTTTAATTTAGTAATAGGTGAAAAACCATCCCTACAAAGATGTTAATCAGATATTTGGCTTTGTGGACACTTTTCAGAGAACAAATTTGTTAGCATAAAAGTAAAGCCAGAAAATAAAGAGCTGTTTAATCACTCAATTGGATTTTTTTGCCAGCATATTTCTTTTTCTCTGCAAACCACTGCTAAATTGTGCTTCCTAGCTGTTTTTATAAAATCACTGAATCAAATCTAACTCTGATTACATCAGAGAAGGCCAGGTACCCTACACCATAACAGGGGTTTTTGAAATTTTGACTTGTCTACTTAAAGATCACCAAAATCTGATAACAAGGTCAATTACGTCCCTGGGTGGGATTGAACCACCAACCTTTTGGTTAATAGCCGTACACACTAACTGATTGCGCCACAGCGACACTTTGCAAAAGTACATACTGACAAAGGCTGATAAGCATTCATCTAGAACGTTTCCTAGAAAAACTTTAAATAGTCAATAATCTGGAGAGTTTTTGTAAGATGTTTCTTCCATCAACCAATGAAGAAACACATTGGTACTTTCCCATGATGAGTGAGTGCTTCAGGATCTCTTGCAATTACATGTGCAGCAGAGTACTGTAATGGAAGCATGCTGGGTCCATAGCCCAGAGGTAGGCAGATTGAAACTATCCTCTGCTATATGCATTTTTTTTTGTTAATTAAAGTAATCCAAAACTGGGATTGATATTTTTGCTCTTTTATTTTTACTTAAAGTACAATAACTTTTACCATTTTAATTTGTTTTAATAGTATATTGACAGTATTGTTTTCTTTCAAAAATCCACTTAATTTTCTTTACCCGATTATTAAAATGGTAATTGACAAAAATAAACTGATGAGGATACTACTGCAGTCTTTGTTTCGTCTGTACCCGCTGAAAGAGCAGCAAAAGGTGGAGATCTTGATGGGACAGTTGAAAGGGCTTGCACTTAGAGAGCTTACTTCCTGGCCTACTGAAGAGAAGAAGACTGTGGACCAGATCCTCAACAGGCTTGCTACCACATTTGACACAAGGACAGTGTCAGAACTTAAAATGCACTTCTTTGCTCGAAAGCAACAACCAGGAGAGTCACTACGGGGCTATGCCCTCAGCTTGCAGGAAGCACTCAGAGATGTTCAGCAAGCAGACCCTGAGGAAGTGCATGACAAAGAGAAAATGTTATTGGACCAGTTCACTGAAGGTGCAAGGGGCGAATTTGTAAAAACTCAGCTGCGACTATTGAGATTGCAGAAGCCTGGAAGCACATTCCTGGATTTTAAAGAGGCTGCGATTAAAGTTCTAGGCTCCAGTCTTACTTCAGGGGCTGTTCCACAAGAGTCTATTCCAGAGATGCCACGGTATCAAGAGAATTCTGATGCCCAGGAGTCAAGTTTTAAAGGAGCTACTTACCCACCTACAGTAAAAGGAGTGACAGTGCCATGTTCAAAGACATGCATATTTGACTCTTCTAGTGAGTTACGAGGTCAGCTGGCTGAACTGACACGTGGTGTGACAGAGATGCGCAGAGACCTGCAGATTCTGAAGAGACAGCAGGCACTGCTCCATGAAGAAATGGAATGGTGCCAGGAGAGGAGACCACTGAACAGTTCCCAATGGGACCTACATAGAAACAGGGAGACACTTTTTTCCAACCACTTTGCCTCCCAAAGGCGACCCATTTTTCAAAGCTGTGAAGGAAGCGGACAAATTAAGAGAGAATTTGAGCAGCCAGATCATTTAAACTCCAAATTCATGTGGTTAACCCGTTATGTTAGCCAATGCCCGGTGGTTCAAGTTTGCATCAATGGAGTCTCAATGCCCGCTCTCTTAGACACTGGATCACAAGTGACCACAATACAAGCAACACAGTTTGAGCAGCATTGGACTGAGGAACAGATGTTTCCGTCAACTTCCACATTGATAAACCCGATTGCAAGCAATGGGCACTGCATCCCTTGCAAAGGATACTGGGAAGCTGAAATTCAAATCGGACGAACAGTGCTACCACAGCAAGGCTTCATCATCACCACTGCCCAAGATGATGGATTGCCTCCAGTGATAGTGGGCATGAATGTGTTGCGGAACTGCTGTGAGGAGCTCGTAGCAGCACTCCACGGAGAGTTTCAAACTGACAAGCTCCAGGAGAAACAAGGCCTTCAACCTGGGATAGCCAAACAAAAGGGAAGAATGATAACAGAATTATCTGTAAGAGAGGAACATGAAAAAAATAAGGCTAGCCAAATAATGATAGAAATGCCCATCTCCAGTGTCCAGATTATCCGAAAGAATGCTTCAATGTTAGGCATGAATAATATAGCATCCAGTTCTAGAAACTGTGAGCAACCTATTCAAGGAACCAGTTTTGACCACCTGCAAGATAAAAGTCAGATGATAAGACACCTCAAAGCCTTACTGAAGACTGGGAAATACCTGACCAAGCGACAAAGGCAAGAATCCTCGCCAGAACTCCTGAAGTTGTTGAGACAGCGAGAAAGGCTGTTTGAAGAGAAAGGACAGTTGGTTCGATGTAGTGTGGATCCTAATACTCATTATAGGATCAGTCAACTTGTAATTCCAAGACAAAGTGCTTGTTATGTGCTTGAAGAATATCACGACAAGTCAGGTCACCCTGGGTGCAAAAGGATGGAAACAAGCATCTGGAAAAAGTTCTTTTGGGTTGAAATGAGGGAAGACATCAAGAGATGGTGCCGAAACTGTCCAACCTGTTCTGTAAGAAGAACCTTGCTGCCTCTTTCTCTCCAGAATCCATTGTCCCAAACTAGCTGTGATACTGAATCCCAAGATGGAATGGAAGAGGCTCATAAAATGTATTTACAGCAGACTAAGGTGGTTTGTCACCGACAAGGAGGCAAGAAGACTAGGGCTTGCAAAACAGAAAACCACCATAGTCAGCTGCAGTTCTGTACAGCATGTCCCAAAGACAGTTTAGAAAGAGTTCAATACTCATCCATGGCAGGGGGGTTGAGGTTTCCTAGACAAACTTTTCAAGACCATATACTGTCCAGATTTCAACCGATTGCTCCAGGAGCATGTGTTAATGTACTATAGCACAAAAGGAATTATACCTATCAGATACTGATGTTAAAAATGTTGATAAATGTTAATGTTTCAGACATAAACTGTGTTCACTAATGAATGTGACTGGATATAGTGAGAAGTTTATATAGGGATAAAACCAAAATGCGTGAGGACACGAATGTTTTGGGGGGGGGGCACGTGTGATATCCCATAACAACAAGGACATTTTTGACAACAGTGTAGTTGCCTGTGCCATTTTAAATAAAGTTTATTTAAAAGAAAATTGAACAGCAGTTTGAGAAGTCAGTTGGAGCCATGGTGAGGAAAGAGCTGGCGACGCCATTACGCAGAGATGAGCAGCTGAGAGAGGGGAGACAAATAAGCTGAAAATTGCATGAGAGAGTAAGCAGTAGTGCAAAATACAGCAGTGGAAGTGCAGCAATTAACAAGTAAGAACGCCATGACACTCTCAGCCAAGAGAGTGCACAGCAAGTGTCAGAGACAGGAGAGTATAAAGCCTTTATACCAATGCTGACTGGCCTACATCTGAGGGGAAACTGCCTCAGAAACATCTAT
The DNA here is from genome assembly GCF_028390025.1 of Pseudophryne corroboree. Taxonomy (NCBI): domain Eukaryota; kingdom Metazoa; phylum Chordata; class Amphibia; order Anura; family Myobatrachidae; genus Pseudophryne; species Pseudophryne corroboree. Next base: position 30,688 of record NW_026969573.1, read on the forward strand.
TGACTGGGTGAGATAAATCCATATTTATACTGAAACCTACTCCACTGCAAAGGACATTATCCTATATTTACTATACCTATGCAGCGATTTACATGGGAAGCAGCTCCAGTTTGTTTTAAACAATCATCTTTACTACACAGAGCTACAATATTTTGTTCACAGCTAAAGGAGACAATAGCTGCATATAACTATGTAACAACATAACCGGGCCCTAACGTGCACATAGAGACTCCCTGCAGTGACACCAATGTTATCTGGGACTTAAATATTGTCTGCATAAGTTGATTTCTATTACTAAGCAACATAGTATTAATCTCAGATTTAGTTATATTACCATTTGTGTAATGACTTAAAGTGTATATGGTGTCTGTGTTTAAGTTGCTTGAATCAAATCTTTCCCTTCCCTACTGTAATCAGTTCCTTTTCTGAGTTATGTGGTAAACCATTTATTCTTTCATACAAAGCCCTGCCTGCCTTTCTTTGTGTCTGGGGAAACCTTGCCTCTCTGCCAGGAATAGAGAAGAGCTGCTGCTGAAGGAGGAATAGTCCATCAAGGTATCCCTGACCTGTTCCACATAGTTTACACACTTGTTATACCGGGGTGTTACATTGTGTGTGACTGACCTTAGGAAGAAACCGGAGCCTCCGCTGCAGTGACCCAGCAACCAGGGCACGGGAGTATACAGTGCCGCTGGGAGTGATGAAGCTGCAGTAAAGATGTCTATTAGACCTAGCCTGCTGCAGCCCTTGTAGATTCTCATAAAAAAAGTTCTTCTTTTCTTGTCAAAATTAATAGCTAAGAATAGGCTGCTTGAGGCAGGCCCCTGTTAAGTGGCCTGCTACTGAAGGCAACAACTACAAACTGAGCTCCCTGTTCATGGAAGCGGGGTTATAGAGGAGAATGCGCTGAGCATCTTGGGAACAGTCAAAAGCTTTGAGCCGGTTGGTGCCTCAGATCAAGATCCTACTCTACACCCCAATGTGAATCCTTGTGGAGTCCAGTGTACCCCACAGAAGAAATTAATGTGTCACACCCATTGGCAGCAACCTTAGAATAGCTGCTGACGGGCACAATTGAGAAAGGAAGGGGGGGGGGGACATTTGAATCCAGCACATAGATGCAATTCAAATATGTAATTTGAACCTTCCTATTTTAAAATATAATGGATGAACCTCACCCTGTGAGAACAATCTTCATGATATAGAGATCTCATATGCAAAATAAGTATGAGTTGGGATAGGGCTGGGGAGGGTGGCTGCTCGGGCAGCCCCTCCCCCGTCAAGTTAAGGAGATTCAACTGAGGAAGCACAAGGGAACTCTCGTCTGGGGACAACAACTGCAGGGAGACCACATCTTTTCAGATGAACATGGGAGGGCGGAAGGCTGCCTAATACTGAAGCACCATCAAATATCAAACCATATGCAATAACTAGTACAAGCATTCCTGGGGGAAGGTCTGCAGGAGACGAATTTGCATACGGTGATGTCATCCAAGCAGTGGGCCAAAGTTGGCTGGAACCCTCATCTGCATATGAAAAGAGAAAAGGGTTATGCAGGGCATGGCAGCCTTTTGCGGCGCTTGGATGACCCCTAGTTCGCATTAAACACCTCCACCCTCCTTCGGTGTGGGGCTCATGTTGGCTATGCCCCAGCCCCTGAAGCATTCAAGCTGATTTCTTGCAGCAGCTGGGCACTGTAACAGCTCCAGAGCTGCTCTGTAAGGCAAATAAAAGGGTGTGGGCCCTGCAGCACTACCTGTAGTTCGCATTGTGCGTTGGAAGGCACAAAGTAAGCAGACGGGAGAAGTCTGGATAGTGCGCAAGGGCATAGAAGGGAGCGGCTCAAGAAAAGAGAAGTGGAAACAGACAGCAAACTAGGCTGGAGAGAGACCTGAGACAAAGAGATCTGAATTATACGAGAGCCGACCAGGGGAAACACAAATTATGCAGTCAAGTTTCCCACATTTGGGGAAATCGCAGGGGCAGCACAGCCAGAGTGCAATGGGTGAGCCTTGCCCTGGGAGAAGCACCTTCAAGATCATAGTATCTCACCTGGCAGGTAAGTAGGAGTTGGGCTAGAGCTGGGGAGGGTCGCTGCTCGGGCACCCCCCTGTCAAGTGAAGGAGATCCAACTGAGGCAGCACAATGGAACTCTCGAAAGAAGAACAAGGCTAGAGGAAGATCTGAGACAAAGAAATCTGACTTTTACCAGAGCTGACCAGCGGAAAACACAAACACAGTCCCCCACTACCACAAATAATGCAGGCGAGTTTCCCACATTTGGGGAAATCACAGGGGTCAGCATACCCAGAATGCAATGAATGAACCTCACCCTGGGTGAACAATCTTCATGACCATGGTGTCTCCTATGCAAAATAAGTATGATTTGGGATAGGGCTGGGGAGGGCCGCTGCTCAGGCACATCTCTGTCAAGTAAAGGAAATTCAACTGAGGCAGCACAGGGGAACTCTCATCTGGGGACAACAACTGCAGGGAGAACACATATTTTCAGATGAACATGGGAGGGCAGAAGGCTGCCTAATACTGAAGCACCCCCAAACAACAAACCAAATGCAACAACTAGTGCAAGCATTCCTGGGGGAAGGCCTGCAGCAGATGGATTTGCATATGGTGATGTTATCCAAGCAGTGGGTCAAAGTTGGCTTCAACCCTCATCTGCATATGAAAAGATAAAAGGGGCGTGCAGGGCATGGCAGCCTTTTGCGCTGCTTGGATGACCCCTAGATCGCATTAAACACCCCCACCCTCCTTTGGTGTGGGGCTCATGTTGGCCATGCCCCATCCCATGAAGCATTCAAGCTGATTTCTTGCAGCAGCTGGGCACTGTAACAGCTCCAGAGCTGCTCTGTAAGGCAAGTAAAAGGGTGTGGGCCCTGCAGCACTACCTGTAGTTTGCATTGTGCATTGGAAGGCACAAAGTAAGCAGATGGGAGGAGAAGTCAGGATAGTGCACAAGGGTATAGAAGGGAGGGGCTCAAGAAAAAAGAAGTGGAAACGGACAGCAAACTAGGCTGGAGAGAGACCTGAGACAAAGAGATCTGAATTATACGAGAGCCGACCAGAGGAAACACAAATTATGCAGTCAAGTGTCCCACATTTGGGGAAATCGTAGGAGCAGCACACCCAGAGTGCAATGGGTGAGCCTTGCCCTGGGAGAAGCACCTTCCTGATTATAGTATCTCACCTGGCAGGTAAGTAGGAGTTGGGCTAGAGCTTGGGAGGGTCGCTGCTCGGGCACCCCCCTGTCAAGTGAAGGAGATCCAACTGAGGCAGCACAAGGAAACTCTCGAAAGAAGAACAAGGCTAGAGGAAGATCTGAGACAAAGAAATCTGACTTTTACCAGAGCTGACCAGAGGAAAGCACAAACACAGTCCCCCACTACCACAAATAATGCAGTCGAGTTTCCCAAATTTGGGGAAATCACAGGGGTCAGCATACCCAGAATGCAATGAATGAACCTCACCCTGGGAGAACAATCTTCATGACCATGGTATATCCTATGCAAAATAAGTATGATTTGGGTTAGTGCTGGGGAGGGCCACTGCTCAGGCACATCTCTGTCAAGTAAAGGAGATTCAACTGAGGCAGCACAAGGGAACTCTCATCTGGGGACAACAACTGCAGGGAGAACACATATTTTCAGATGAACATGGGAGGACAGAAGGCTGCCTAATACTGAAGCACCCCCAAACAACAAACCAAATGCAACAACTAGTAAAAGCATTCCTGGGTGAAGGTCTGCAGAAGACGGATTTGCATACGGTGATGTCATCCAAGCAGTGGGCCAAAGTTGGCTGGAACCCTCATCTGCATATGAAAAGAGAAAAGGGTTATGCAGGGCATGGCGGCCTTTTGCGGCGCTTGGATGACCCCTAGTTCGCATTAAACACCTCCACCCTCCTTCGGTGTGGGGCTCATGTTGGCTATGCCCCAGCCCCTGAAGCATTCAAGCTGATTTCTTGCAGCAGCTGGGCACTGTAACAGCTCCAGATCTGCTCTGTAAGGCAAGTAAAAGGGTGTGGGCCCTGCAGCACTACCTGTAGTTCGCATTGTGCGTTGGAAGGCACAAAGTAAGCAGACGGGAGAAGTCAGGATAGTGCGCAAGGGCATAGAAGGGAGCGGCTCAAGAAAAGAGAAGTGGAAACAGACAGCAAACTAGGCTGGAGAGAGACCTGAGACAAAGAGATCTGAATTATACGAGAGCCGACCAGGGGAAACACAAATTATGCAGTCAAGTTTCCCACATTTGGGGAAATCGCAGGGGCAGCACACCCAGAGTGCAATGGGTGAGCCTTGCCCTGGGAGAAGCACCTTCATGATCATAGTATCTCACCTGGCAGGTAAGTAGGAGTTGGGCTAGAGCTGGGGAGGGTCGCTGCTCGGGCACCCCCCTGTCAAGTGAAGGAGATCCAACTGAGGCAGCACAAAGGAACTCTCGAAAGAAGAACAAGCAGGGCCGGTGCAAGGTTTCTCGGCACCCTAGGCAAATTGTCAGCTGCGCCC
>NW_026969574.1:0-35209 GCF_028390025.1 Pseudophryne corroboree
TTCAGTGACCATGCAGAAACAGTGGCATACTCTGCTGCCATATGTCCAATAGAGATGAGCGCCTGAAATTTTTCGGGTTTTGTGTTTTGGTTTTGGGTTCGGTTCCGCGGCCGTGTTTTGGGTTCGAACGCGTTTTGGCAAAACCTCACCGAATTTTTGTTGTCGGATTCGGGTGTGTTTTGGATTCGGGTGTTTTTTTCCAAAAACACTAAAAAACAGCTTAAATCATAGAATTTGGGGGTCATTTTGATCCCAAAGTATTATTAACCTCAAAAACCATAATTTACACTCATTTTCAGTCTATTCTGAATACCTCACACCTCACAATATTATTTTTAGTCCTAAAATTTGCACCGAGGTCGCTGTGTGAGTAAGATAAGCGACCCTAGTGGCCGACACAAACACCGGGCCCATCTAGGAGTGGCACTGCAGTGTCACGCAGGATGTCCCTTCCAAAAAACCCTCCCCAAACAGCACATGACGCAAAGAAAAAAAGAGGCGCAATGAGGTAGCTGTGTGAGTAAGATTAGCGACCCTAGTGGCCGACACAAACACCGGGCCCATCTAGGAGTGGCACTGCAGTGTCACGCAGGATGGCCCTTCCAAAAAACCCTCCCCAAACAGCACATGACGCAAAGAAAAAAAGAGGCGCAATGAGGTAGCTGTGTGAGTAAGATTAGTGACCCTAGTGGCCGACACAAACACCGGGCCCATCTAGGAGTGGCACTGCAGTGTCACGCAGGATGGCCCTTCCAAAAACCCTCCCCAAACAGCACATGACGCAAAGAAAAAAAGAGGCGCAATGATGTAGCTGACTGTGTGAGTAAGATTAGCGACCCTAGTGGCCGACACAAACACCGGGCCCATCTAGGAGTGGCACTGCAGTGTCACGCAGGATGTCCCTTCCAAAAAACCCTCCCCAAACAGCACATGACGCAAAGAAAAAAAGAGGCGCAATGAGGTAGCTGTGTGAGTAAGATTAGCGACCCTAGTGGCCGACACAAACACCGGGCCCATCTAGGAGTGGCACTGCAGTGTCACGCAGGATGTCCCTTCCAAAAAACCCTCCCCAAACAGCACATGACGCAAAGAAAAAAAGAGGCGCAATGAGGTAGCTGACTGTGTGAGTAAGATTAGCGACCCTAGTGGCCGACACAAACACCGGGCCCATCTAGGAGTGGCACTGCAGTGTCACGCAGGATGTCCCTTCCAAAATACCCTCCCCAATCAGCACATGATGCAAAGAAAAAGAAAAGAAAAAAGAGGTGCAAGATGGAATTGTCCTTGGGCCCTCCCACCCACCCTTATGTTGTATAAACAAAACAGGACATGCACACTTTAACCAACCCATCATTTCAGTGACAGGGTCTGCCACACGACTGTGACTGATATGACGGGTTGGTTTGGACCCCCCCCAAAAAAGAAGCAATTAATCTCTCCTTGCACAAACTGGCTCTACAGAGGCAAGATGTCCACCTCATCTTCACCCTCCGATATATCACCGTGTACATCCCCCTCCTCACAGATTATCAATTCGTCCCCACTGGAATCCACCATCTCAGCTCCCTGTGTACTTTGTGGAGGCAATTGCTGCTGGTCAATGTCTCCGCGGAGGAATTGATTATAATTCATTTTAATGAACATCATCTTCTCCACATTTTCTGGATGTAACCTCGTACGCCGATTGCTGACAAGGTGAGCGGCGGCACTAAACACTCTTTCGGAGTACACACTTGTGGGAGGGCAACTTAGGTAGAATAAAGCCAGTTTGTGCAAGGGCCTCCAAATTGCCTCTTTTTCCTGCCAGTATAAGTACGGACTGGGTGACGTGCCTACTTGGATGCGGTCACTCATATAATCCTCCACCATTCTATCAATGTTGAGAGAATCATATGCAGTGACAGTAGACGACATGTCCGTAATCGTTGACAGGTCCTTCAGTCCGGACCAGATGTCAGCATCAGCAGTCGCTCCAGACTGCCCTGCATCACCGCCAGCGGGTGGGCTCGGAATTCTGAGCCTTTTCCTCGCACCCCCAGTTGCGGGAGAATGTGAAGGAGGAGATGTTGACAGGTCGCGTTCCGCTTGACTTGACAATTTTGTCACCAGCAGGTCTTTCAACCCCAGCAGACCTGTGTCTGCCGGAAAGAGAGATCCAAGGTAGGCTTTAAATCTAGGATCGAGCACGGTGGCCAAAATGTAGTGCTCTGATTTCAACAGATTGACCACCCGTGAATCCTTGTTAAGCGAATTAAGGGCTGCATCCACAAGTCCCACATGCCTAGCGGAATCGCTCCCTTTTAGCTCCTTCTTCAATGCCTCCAGCTTCTTCTGCAAAAGCCTGATGAGGGGAATGACCTGACTCAGGCTGGCAGTGTCTGAACTGACTTCACGTGTGGCAAGTTCAAAGGGCATCAGAACCTTGCACAACGTTGAAATCATTCTCCACTGCACTTGAGACAGGTGCATTCCACCTACTATATCGTGCTCAATTGTATAGGCTTGAATGGCCTTTTGCTGCTCCTCCAACCTCTGAAGCATATAGAGGGTTGAATTCCACCTCGTTACCACTTCTTGCTTCAGATGATGGCAGGGCAGGTTCAGTAGTTTTTGGTGGTGCTCCAGTCTTCTGTACGTGGTGCCTGTACGCCGAAAGTGTCCCGCAATTTTTCTGGCCACCGACAGCATCTCTTGCACGCCCCTGTCGTTTTTTAAAAAATTCTGCACCACCAAATTCAAGTATGTGCAAAACATGGGACGTGCTGGAATTTGCCCATATTTAATGCACACACAATATTGCTGGCGTTGTCCGATGCCACAAATCCACAGGAGAGTCCAATTGGGGTAAGCCATTCCGCGATGATCTTCCTCAGTTGCCGTAAGAGGTTTTCAGCTGTGTGCGTATTCTGGAAAGCGGTGATACAAAGCGTAGCCTGCCTAGGAAAGAGTTGGCGTTTGCGAGATGCTGCTACTGGTGCCGCCGCTGCTGTTCTTGCGGCGGGAGTCCATACATCTACCCAGTGGGCTGTCACAGTCATATAGTCCTGACCCTGCCCTGCTCCACTTGTCCACATGTCCGTGGTTAAGTGGACATTGGGTACAACTGCATTTTTTAGGACACTGGTGAGTCTTTTTCTGACGTCCGTGTACATTCTCGGTATCGCCTGCCTAGAGAAGTGGAACCTAGATGGTATTTGGTAACGGGGGCACACTGCCTCAATAAATTGTCTAGTTCCCTGTGAACTAACGGCGGATACCGGACGCACGTCTAACACCAACATAGTTGTCAAGGACTCAGTTATCCGCTTTGCAGTAGGATGACTGCTGTGATATTTCATCTTCCTCGCAAAGGACTGTTGAACAGTCAATTGCTTACTGGAAGTAGTACAAGTGGGCTTACGACTTCCCCTCTGGGATGACCATCGACTCCCAGCGGCAACAACAGCAGCGCCAGCAGCAGTAGGCGTTACACGCAAGGATGCATCGGAGGAATCCCAGGCAGGAGAGGACTCGTCAGAATTGCCAGTGACATGGCCTGCAGGACTATTGGCATTCCTGGGGAAGGAGGAAATTGACACTGAGGGAGTTGGTGGGGTGGTTTGCGTGAGCTTGGTTACAAGAGGAAGGGATTTACTGGTCAGTGGACTGCTTCCGCTGTCACCCAAAGTTTTTGAACTTGTCACTGACTTATTATGAATGCGCTGCAGGTGACGTATAAGGGAGGATGTTCCGAGGTGGTTAACGTCCTTACCCCTACTTATTACAGCTTGACAAAGGGAACACACGGCTTGACACCTGTTGTCCGCATTTCTGGTGAAATACCTCCACACCGAAGAGCTGATTTTTTTGGTATTTTCACCTGGCATGTCAACGGCCATATTCCTCCCACGGACAACAGGTGTCTCCCCGGGTGCCTGACTTAAACAAACCACCTCACCATCAGAATCCTCCTGGTCAATTTCCTCCCCAGCGCCAGCAACACCCATATCCTCCTCATCCTGGTGTACTTCAACACTGACATCTTCAATCTGACTATCAGGAACTGGACTGCGGGTGCTCCTTCCAGCACTTGCAGGGGGCGTGCAAATGGTGGAAGGCGCATGCTCTTCACGTCCAGTGTTGGGAAGGTCAGGCATCGCAACCGACACAATTGGACTCTCCTTGTGGATTTGGGATTTCAAAGAACGCACAGTTCTTTGCGGTGCTTTTGCCAGCTTGAGTCTTTTCAGTTTTCTAGCGAGAGGCTGAGTGCTTCCATCCTCATGTGAAGCTGAACCACTAGCCATGAACATAGGCCAGGGCCTCAGCCGTTCCTTGCCACTCCGTGTGGTAAATGGCATATTGGCAAGTTTACGCTTCTCCTCCGACAATTTTATTTTAGGTTTTGGAGTCCTTTTTTTACTGATATTTGGTGTTTTGGTTTTGACATGCTCTGTACTATGCCATTGGGCATCGGCCTTGGCAGACGACGTTGCTGGCATTTCATCGTCTCGGCCATGACTAGTGGCAGCAGCTTCAGCACGAGGTGGAAGTGGATCTTGATCTTTCCCTAATTTTGGAACCTCAACATTTTTGTTCTCCATATTTTAATAGGCACAACTAAAAGGCACCTCAGGTAAACAATGGAGATGGATGGATTGGATACTAGTATACAATTATGGACGGGCTGCCGAGTGCCGACACAGAGGTAGCCACAGCCGTGAACTACCGCACTGTACTGTGTTTGCTGCTAATATATAGACTGGTTGATAAAGAGATAGTATACTCGTAACTAGTATGTATGTATAAAGAAAGAAAAAAAAACCACGGTTAGGTGGTATATACAATTATGGACGGGCTGCCGAGTGCCGACACAGAGGTAGCCACAGCCGTGAACTACCGCACTGTACTGTGTCTGCTGCTAATATATAGACTGGTTGATAAAGAGATAGTATACTCGTAACTAGTATGTATGTATAAAGAAAGAAAAAAAAACCACGGTTAGGTGGTATATACAATTATGGACGGGCTGCCGAGTGCCGACACAGAGGTAGCCACAGCCGTGAACTACCGCACTGTACTGTGTCTGCTGCTAATATATAGACTGGTTGATAAAGAGATAGTATACTCGTAACTAGTATGTATGTATAAAGAAAGAAAAAAAAACCACGGTTAGGTGGTATATACAATTATGGACGGGCTGCCGAGTGCCGACACAGAGGTAGCCACAGCCGTGAACTACCGCACTGTACTGTGTCTGCTGCTAATATATAGACTGGTTGATAAAGAGATAGTATACTCGTAACTAGTATGTATGTATAAAGAAAGAAAAAAAAACCACGGTTAGGTGGTATATACAATTATGGACGGGCTGCCGAGTGCCGACACAGAGGTAGCCACAGCCGTGAACTACCGCACTGTACTGTGTCTGCTGCTAATATATAGACTGGTTGATAAAGAGATAGTATACTCGTAACTAGTATGTATGTATAAAGAAAGAAAAAAAAACCACGGTTAGGTGGTATATACAATTATGGATGGGCTGCCGAGTGCCGACACAGAGGTAGCCACAGCCGTGAACTACCGCACTGTACTGTGTCTGCTGCTAATATATAGACTGGTTGATAAAGAGATAGTATACTCGTAACTAGTATGTATGTATAAAGAAAGAAAAAAAAACCACGGTTAGGTGGTATATACAATTATGGACGGGCTGCCGAGTGCCGACACAGAGGTAGCCACAGCCGTGAACTACCGCACTGTACTGTGTCTGCTGCTAATATATAGACTGGTTGATAAAGAGATAGTATACTCGTAACTAGTATGTATGTATAAAGAAAGAAAAAAAAACCACGGTTAGGTGGTATATACAATTATGGACGGGCTGCCGAGTGCCGACACAGAGGTAGCCACAGCCGTGAACTACCGCACTGTACTGTGTCTGCTGCTAATATAGACTGGTTGATAAAGAGATAGTATACTCGTAACTAGTATGTATGTATAAAGAATGAAAAAAAAACCACGGTTAGGTGGTATATACAATTATGGATGGGCTGCCGAGTGCCGACACAGAGGTAGCCACAGCCGTGAACTACCGCACTGTACTGTGTCTGCTGCTAATATATAGACTGGTTGATAAAGAGATAGTATACTCGTAACTAGTATGTATGTATAAAGAAAGAAAAAAAAACCACGGTTAGGTGGTATATACAATTATGGACGGGCTGCCGAGTGCCGACACAGAGGTAGCCACAGCCGTGAACTACCGCACTGTACTGTGTCTGCTGCTAATATATAGACTGGTTGATAAAGAGATAGTATACTCGTAACTAGTATGTATGTATAAAGAAAGAAAAAAAAACCACGGTTAGGTGGTATATACAATTATGGACGGGCTGCCGAGTGCCGACACAGAGGTAGCCACAGCCGTGAACTACCGCACTGTACTGTGTCTGCTGCTAATATAGACTGGTTGATAAAGAGATAGTATACTACTAATATTATATACTGGTGGTCAGGTCACTGGTCACTAGTCACACTGGCAGTGGCACTCCTGCAGCAAAAGTGTGCACTGTTTAATTTTAATATAATATTATGTACTCCTGGCTCCTGCTATAACCTATAACTGGCACTGCAGTAGTGCTCCCCAGTCTCCCCCACAATTATAAGCTGTGTGAGCTGAGCAGTCAGACAGATATATAATATATATAGATGATGCAGCACACTGGCCTGAGCCTGAGCAGTGCACACAGATATGGTATGTGACTGAGTCACTGTGTGCTGTGTATCGCTTTTTTCAGGCAGAGAACGGATTATAAATAAAAGTGGTGGTCACTGGTCACTATCAGCAAAACTCTGCCCTGTACACTACTGAGTACTCCTAATGCTCCCCAAAATTAGTAAATCAAGTGTCTCTCTAATCTATTCTAATTCTAAACGGAGAGGACGCCAGCCACGTCCTCTCCCTATCAATCTCAATGCACGTGTGAAAATGGCGGCGACGCGCGGCTCCTTATATAGAATCCGAGTCTCGCGATAGAATCCGAGCCTCGCGAGAATCCGACAGCGTCATGATGACGTTCGGGCGCGCTCGGGTTAACCGAGCAAGGCGGGAAGATCCGAGTCGCTCGGACCCGTGAAAAAAAACATGAAGTTCTGGCGGGTTCGGATTCAGAGAAACCGAACCCGCTCATCTCTAATGTCCAATACTGCTGTATAACATTAACAAGTCCCTTACAGTGATGCTGTCAGTGTTAGTGTTCTGTGCATCAGACATCAGCCATTCCAGTGACCAGGCAGTCACATTGAAATACTCTGCTGCCATATGTTCAGTGCTGCTGTATAATAATTAGTCCCTTACAGTGTTGCTGTGTTGTCCTGCATCAGACCAGTGGTAGTGTCCTGTGCACCAGCCATCAGTCATTCCAGTGACCAGGCAGTCACAGTGGTATACTCTGCTGCCATATGTCCAGTGCTGCAGTATAATATTAACAAGGCCCTTACAGTGTTGCTGTGTTGTCTTGTATCAGACTAGTGTTAGTGTCCTGTGCAACAGCCATTCCTGTGACCAGGCAGTCACAGTGGTATACTCTGCTGCCATATGTCCATGGCTGCTGTATAAAATAACAATTGTCTTACAGTGTTGCTCTGTTGTCCTGCATCAGACCGGTGGTAGTGTCCTGTGCATAAGCCATCAGTCATTCCAGTGACCAGGCAGTCACAGTGGTATACTCTGTTGCCGTATGTACAGTGCTGCTGTATAATAATAACAGGTCCCTTACAGTGTTTCTGTGTTGTCCCATATCAGACCAGTGGTAGTGTCCTGTGCATCTTCCATCAGTCATTCCAGTGACCAGGCAGTCACGGTGGTATACTCTGCTGCCATATGTCCAGTGCTGCTGTATAATAATAACAAATCCTTTACAGTGTTGCTGTGTTGTCCTGCATCAGACCAGTGGTAGAATCCTGTGCATCAGCCATTCCAGTGACCAGGCAGTCACAGTGTATACTCTGCTGCCATATGACCAGTGCTGCTGTATTAAAATAACAAGTCCCTTACAGTGTTACTGTGTTTTCCTCCATCACCCCAGTGGTAGTGTCCTGTGCATTAGATATAAGTCATTCCAGTGACCAAGCAGTCACAGTGGTATACTCTGCTGCCGTATGTACAGTGCTGCTGTATAATAATGAGTCCCTTACAATGTTACTGTGTTGTCCTACATCAGACCATTGGTAGTGTCCTGTGCATCAGCCATCAGTCATTCCACTGACCAGGCAGTCGCAGTGGTATAATCTGCTGCCATATGTCCAGTGCTGCTGTATATGTATACTAATAAGTCCCTTACAGTGTTGATGTGCTGTCCTGCATCAGACCAGTGGTAGTGTCCTGTGTATCAGCCATCAGTCATTCCAGTGACCAGACAGTCACAGTGGTATACTCTGCTGCCATATGTCCAGTGCTGCTGTATAATAATAACAAGTCCCTTACAGTGTTGCTGTGTTGTCCTGCATCAGACCAGTGGTAGTGTACTGTACACCAGCCATCAGTCATTCCAGTGACCAAGCAGTCACAGTGGTATACCCTGCTGCCATATGTCCAGTGCTACTGTACAATAATAACAAGTCCCTTACAGTTATTCTGTGTTGTTCTGCATCAGACCAGTGGTAGAGTCCTGTGCATCAGCCATCAAACATTCCAGTGACCAGGCAGTCACAGTGGTATACTCTGCTGCCATATGTCCAGTGCTCCTAAATAATGAGTTCATTGCAATGTTGCTCTGTTGTCCTGTATCAGACCAGTGGTAGTGTCCTGTGCATCAGCCATCAGTTATTCCAGTGACCAGGTAGTCACAGTGGTAAACTCTGCTGCCATATGTCCAGTGCTGCTGTATAATAATAACAACCAGTCCCTTACAGTGTTGTTATGTTGTCCTGCCTCACACCAGTAGTAGTGTCCTGTGCAACAGCCAATTCAGTGACCATGCAGAAACAGTGGCATACTCTGCTGCCATATATCCAATACTGCTGTATAACATTAACAAGTCCCTTACAGTGATGCTGTGCTGTCCTGCCTCAGACCAGTGTTAGTGTTCTGTGCATCAGACATCAGCCATTCCAGTGACCAGGCAGTCACATTGAAATACTCTGCTGCCATATGTTCAGTGCTGCTGTATAATAATTAGTCCCTTACAGTGTTGCTGTGTTGTCCTGCATCAGACCAGTGGTAGTGTCCTGTGCACCAGCCATCAGTCATTCCATTGACCAGGCAGTCACAGTGGTATACTCTGCTGCCATATGTCCAGTGCTGCTCTACAATAAAAACAAGTCCCTTACAGTTATTCTGTGTTGTTCTGCATCAGACCAGTGGTAGTGTGCATCAGCCATCAAACATTCCAGTGACCAGGCAGTCACAGTGGTATACTCTGCTGCCATATGTCCAGTGCTCCTAAATAATAATAAGCTCATTACAATGTTGCTCTGCTGTCCTGTATCAGAATAGTGGAAGTGTCCTGTAGATCAGCCATCAGTTATTCCAGTGACCAGGCAGTCACAGAGGTAAACTCTGCTGCCATATGTCCAGTACTGCTGTATAATAATAACAAGTGCCTTATAGTGTTGCTGTGTTTTCTTGCCTCAGACCAGTGGTAGTGTCCTGAGCATCAGCCAATCCAGTGATCAGGCAGTAACAGTGATATACTCTGCTGCCATATGTCCAATGCTGCTGTATAATATTAACAAGTCCCTTACAGTGATGCTGTGTTGTCCTGCATCTGACCAGTGGTAGTGTCATGTGCATCAGTCATGGCACTAACCAGGCAGTCACAGTGGTATACTCTGTTGCCGTAGGTACAGTGCTACTGTATAATAATAACAAGTACCTTACAGTGTTGCTGTGTTGTCCCATATCAGACCAGTGGTCGTGTCCTGTGCATCATCCTTCAGTCATTCCAGTGACCAGGCAGTCACAGTGGTATACTCTGCTGCCATATGTCCAGTGCAGCTGCATAATAACAAGCCCCTTACAGTGTTGCTGTGTTGTCCTGCATCAGATCAGTGGTCATGTCCTGTGCATCATCCATCAGTCATTCCAGTGACCAGGCAGTCACAGTGGTATACTCTGCTGCCATATGTCCAGTGCTGCTGTATAATAATAACAAATCCCTTACAGTGTTGCTGTGTTGTCCTGCATCAGACCAGTGGTAGAATCCTGTGCATCAGCCATTCCAGTGACCAGGCAGTCACAGTGTATACTCTGCTGCCATATGACCAGTGCTGCTGTATAAAAATATGAAGTCCCTTACAGTGTTACTGTGTTTTCCTTCATCACCCCAGTGGTAGTGTCCTGTGCATCAGATATAAGTCATTCCAGTGACCAAGCAGTCACAGTGGTATATTCTGCTGCCGTATGTACAGTGCTGCTGTATAATAATGAGTCCCTTACAATGTTACTGTGTTGTCCTGCATCAGACCATTGGTAGTGTCCTGTGCATCAGCCATCAGTCATTCCACTGACCAGGCAGTCGCAGTGGTATAATCTATTGCCATATGTCCAGTGCTGCTGTATAATAATAACAAGTCCCTTACAGTATTGCTGTGTTGTCCTGCATCAGACCAGTGGTAGTGTACTGTACACCAGCCATCAGTCATTCCAGTGACCAAGCAATCACAGTGGTATACTCTGCTGCCATATGTCCAGTGCTACTGTACAATAGTAACTAGAGATGAGCGGGTTCGGTTTCTCTGAATCCGAACCCGCCCGAACTTCATGGTTTTTTTCACGGGTCCGAGCAGACTCGGATCCTCCCGCCTTGCTCGGTTAACCCGAGCGCGCCCGAACGTCATCATGACGCTGTCGGATTCTCGCGAGACTCGGATTCTATATAAGGAGCCGCGCGTCGCCGCCATTTTCACACGTGCATTGAGATTGATAGGGAGAGGACGTGGCTGGCGTCCTCTCCATTTAGATTATAAGAGAGAGAGATTTACTGGAGCTTAGGACTAGGAGGAGTACTGTAGAAGTGTAGAGAGTGCAGAGAGTTTACTAGTGAGTGACCACCAGACAGTGCAGTTTATTTAATATATCCGTTCTCTGCCTGAAAAAAGCGATACACACAGTGACTCAGTCACATACCATATCTGTGTGCACTGCTCAGGCTCAGCCCAGTGTGCTGCATCATCTATATATATTATATATCTGTCTGACTGCTCAGCTCACACAGCTTATAATTGTGGGGGAGACTGGGGAGCACTGCAGTGCCAGTTATAGGTTATAGCAGGAGCCAGGAGTACATAATATTATATAGTGAGTGACCACCAGACAGTGCAGTTTATTTAATATATCCGTTCTCTGCCTGAAAAAAGCGATACACACAGTGACTCAGTCACATACCATATCTGTGTGCACTGCTCAGGCTCAGCCCAGTGTGCTGCATCATCTATATATATTATATATCTGTCTGACTGCTCAGCTCACACAGCTTATAATTGTGGGGGAGACTGGGGAGCACTGCAGTGCCAGTTATAGGTTATAGCAGGAGCCAGGAGTACATAATATTATATTAAAATTAAACAGTGCACACTTTTGCTGCAGGAGTGCCACTGCCAGTGTGACTGACCAGTGACCTGACCACACTGACCACCAGTATAGTTAGTAGTATACTTATATTGTGATTGCCTGAAAAAGTTAAACACTCGTCGTGTGACTTCACTTGTGTGTTGTTGTTTTTTTTATTCTATAAAAATAAAACTCATTCTGCTGACAGACAGTGTCCAGCAGGTCCGTCATTATATAATATATAATATATACCTGTCCGGCTGCAGTAGTGATATATATATATTTTTTATATCATTTATCATCCAGTCGCAGCAGACACAGTACGGTAGTTCACGGCTGTGGCTACCTCTGTGTCTGCACTCGGCTGGCAGTCCGTCCATAATTGTATACCACCTAACCGTGGTTTTTTTTTCTTCTTTATACATACATACTACTACGACATCTCTTTATCAACCAGTCTATATTAGCAGCAGACACAGTACAGTACGGTAGTTCACGGCTGTGGCTACCTCTGTGTCTGCACTCGGCAGGCAGTCCGTCCATAATTGTATACCACCTAACCGTGGTTTTTTTTTCTTTCTTCTTTATACATACATAGTTACATAGACATCTCTTTATCAACCAGTCTATATTAGCAGCAGACACAGTACAGTACGGTAGTTCACGGCTGTGGCTACCTCTGTGTCTGCACTCGGCAGGCAGTCCGTCCATAATTGTATACCACCTAACCGTGGTTTTTTTTTCTTTCTTCTTTATACATACATAGTTACATAGACATCTCTTTATCAACCAGTCTATATTAGCAGCAGACACAGTACAGTACGGTAGTTCACGGCTGTGGCTACCTCTGTGTCTGCACTCGGCAGGCAGTCCGTCCATAATTGTATACCACCTAACCGTGGTTTTTTTTTCTTTCTTCTTTATACATACATAGTTACATAGACATCTCTTTATCAACCAGTCTATATTAGCAGCAGACACAGTACAGTACGGTAGTTCACGGCTGTGGCTACCTCTGTGTCTGCACTCGGCAGGCAGTCCGTCCATAATTGTATACCACCTAACCGTGGTTTTTTTTTCTTTCTTCTTTATACATACATAGTTACATAGACATCTCTTTATCAACCAGTCTATATTAGCAGCAGACACAGTACAGTACGGTAGTTCACGGCTGTGGCTACCTCTGTGTCTGCACTCGGCAGGCAGTCCGTCCATAATTGTATACCACCTAACCGTGGTTTTTTTTTCTTTCTTCTTTATACATACATACTACTACGACATCTCTTTATCAACCAGTCTATATTATTAGCAGCAGACACAGTACAGTACGGTAGTTCACGGCTGTGGCTACCTCTGTGTCTGCACTCGGCAGGCAGTCCGTCCATAATTGTATACCACCTAACCGTGGTTTTTTTTTCTTTCTTCTTTATACATACATAGTTACATAGACATCTCTTTATCAACCAGTCTATATTAGCAGCAGACACAGTACAGTACGGTAGTTCACGGCTGTGGCTACCTCTGTGTCTGCACTCGGCAGGCAGTCCATAATTGTATACTAGTATCCATCTCCATTGTTTACCTGAGGTGCCTTTTAGTTGTGCCTATTAAAATATGGAGAACAAAAATGTTGAGGTTCCAAAATTAGGGAAAGATCAAGATCCACTTCCACCTCGTGCTGAAGCTGCTGCCACTAGTCATGGCCGAGACGATGAAATGCCAGCAACGTCGTCTGCCAAGGCCGATGCCCAATGTCATAGTACAGAGCATGTCAAATCCAAAACACCAAATATCAGAAAAAAAAGGACTCCAAAACCTAAAATAAAATTGTCGGAGGAGAAGCGTAAACTTGCCAATATGCCATTTACGACACGGAGTGGCAAGGAACGGCTGAGGCCCTGGCCTATGTTCATGGCTAGTGGTTCAGCTTCACATGAGGATGGAAGCACTCAGCCTCTCGCTAGAAAAATGAAAAGACTCAAGCTGGCAAAAGCAGCACAGCAAAGAACTGTGCATTCTTCGAAATCCCAAATCCACAAGGAGAGTCCAATTGTGTCGGTTGCGATGCCTGACCTTCCCAACACTGGACGTGAAGAGCATGCGCCTTCCACCATTTGCACGCCCCCTGCAAGTGCTGGAAGGAGCACCCGCAGTCCAGTTCCTGATAGTCAGATTGAAGATGTCAGTGTTGAAGTACACCAGGATGAGGAGGATATGGGTGTTGCTGGCGCTGGGGAGGAAATTGACCAGGAGGATTCTGATGGTGAGGTGGTTTGTTTAAGTCAGGCACCCGGGGAGACACCTGTTGTCCGTGGGAGGAATATGGCCGTTGACATGCCAGGTGAAAATACCAAAAAAATCAGCTCTTCGGTGTGGAGGTATTTCAACAGAAATGCGGACAACAGGTGTCAAGCCGTGTGTTCCCTTTGTCAAGCTGTAATAAGTAGGGGTAAGGACGTTAACCACCTCGGAACATCCTCCCTTATACGTCACCTGCAGCGCATTCATAATAAGTCAGTGACAAGTTCAAAAACTTTGGGTGACAGCGGAAGCAGTCCACTGACCAGTAAATCCCTTCCTCTTGTAACCAAGC
The DNA here is from genome assembly GCF_028390025.1 of Pseudophryne corroboree. Classification (NCBI taxonomy): domain Eukaryota; kingdom Metazoa; phylum Chordata; class Amphibia; order Anura; family Myobatrachidae; genus Pseudophryne; species Pseudophryne corroboree. The sequence continues at coordinate 14,127 of NW_026969574.1, forward strand.
TCACGCAAACCACCCCACCAACTCCCTCAGTGTCAATTTCCTCCTTCCCCAGGAATGCCAATAGTCCTGCAGGCCATGTCACTGGCAATTCTGACGATTCCTCTCCTGCCTGGGATTCCTCCGATGCATCCTTGCGTGTAACGCCTACTGCTGCTGGCGCTGCTGTTGTTGCTGCTGGGAGTCGATGGTCATCCCAGAGGGGAAGTCGTAAGCCCACTTGTACTACTTCCAGTAAGCAATTGACTGTTCAACAGTCCTTTGCGAGGAAGATGAAATATCACAGCAGTCATCCTGCTGCAAAGCGGATAACTGAGGCCTTGACAACTATGTTGGTGTTAGACGTGCGTCCGGTATCCGCCGTTAGTTCACAGGGAACTAGACAATTTATTGAGGCAGTGTGCCCCCGTTACCAAATACCATCTAGGTTCCACTTCTCTAGGCAGGCGATACCGAGAATGTACACGGACGTCAGAAAAAGACTCACCAGTGTCCTAAAAAATGCAGTTGTACCCAATGTCCACTTAGCCACGGACATGTGGACAAGTGGAGCAGGACAGGGTCAGGACTATATGACTGTGACAGCCCACTGGGTAGATGTATGGACTCCCGCCGCAAGAACAGCAGCGGCGGCACCAGTAGCAGCATCTCGCAAACGCCAACTCTTTCCTAGGCAGGCTACGCTTTGTATCACCGCTTTCCAGAATACGCACACAGCTGAAAACCTCTTACGGCAACTGAGGAAGATCATCGCGGAATGGCTTACCCCAATTGGACTCTCCTGTGGATTTGTGGCATCGGACAACGCCAGCAATATTGTGTGTGCATTAAATATGGGCAAATTCCAGCACGTCCCATGTTTTGCACATACCTTGAATTTGGTGGTGCAGAATTTTTTAAAAAACGACAGGGGCGTGCAAGAGATGCTGTCGGTGGCCAGAAGAATTGCGGGACACTTTCGGCGTACAGGCACCACGTACAGAAGACTGGAGCACCACCAAAAACTACTGAACCTGCCCTGCCATCATCTGAAGCAAGAAGTGGTAACGAGGTGGAATTCAACCCTCTATATGCTTCAGAGGTTGGAGGAGCAGCAAAAGGCCATTCAAGCCTATACAATTGAGCACGATATAGTAGGTGGAATGCACCTGTCTCAAGCGCAGTGGAGAATGATTTCAACGTTGTGCAAGGTTCTGATGCCCTTTGAACTTGCCACACGTGAAGTTAGTTCAGACACTGCCAGCCTGAGTCAGGTCATTCCCCTCATCAGGCTTTTGCAGAAGAAGCTGGAGACATTGAAGGAGGAGCTAACACGGAGCGATTCCGCTAGGCATGTGGGACTTGTGGATGGAGCCCTTAATTCGCTTAACAAGGATTCACGGGTGGTCAATCTGTTGAAATCAGAGCACTACATTTTGGCCACCGTGCTCGATCCTAGATTTAAAGCCTACCTTGGATCTCTCTTTCCGGCAGACACAAGTCTGCTGGGGTTGAAAGACCTGCTGGTGACAAAATTGTCAAGTCAAGCGGAACGCGACCTGTCAACATCTCCTCCTTCACATTCTCCCGCAACTGGGGTTGCGAGGAAAAGGCTCAGAATTCCGAGCCCACCCGCTGGCGGTGATGCAGGGCAGTCTGGAGCGACTGCTGATGCTGACATCTGGTCCGGACTGAAGGACCTGACAACGATTACGGACATGTCGTCTACTGTCACTGCATATGATTCTCTCAACATTGATAGAATGGTGGAGGATTATATGAGTGACCGCATCCAAGTAGGCACGTCACACAGTCCGTACTTATACTGGCAGGAAAAAGAGGCAATTTGGAGGCCCTTGCACAAACTGGCTTTATTCTACCTAAGTTGCCCTCCCACAAGTGTGTACTCCGAAAGAGTGTTTAGTGCCGCCGCTCACCTTGTCAGCAATCGGCGTACGAGGTTACATCCAGAAAATGTGGAGAAGATGATGTTCATTAAAATGAATTATAATCAATTCCTCCGCGGAGACATTGACCAGCAGCAATTGCCTCCACAAAGTACACAGGGAGCTGAGATGGTGGATTCCAGTGGGGACGAATTGATAATCTGTGAGGAGGGGGATGTACACGGTGATATATCGGAGGGTGATGATGAGGTGGACATCTTGCCTCTGTAGAGCCAGTTTGTGCAAGGAGAGATTAATTGCTTCTTTTTTGGGGGGGGTCCAAACCAACCCGTCATATCAGTCACAGTCGTGTGGCAGACCCTGTCACTGAAATGATGGGTTGGTTAAAGTGTGCATGTCCTGTTTTGTTTATACAACATAAGGGTGGGTGGGAGGGCCCAAGGACAATTCCATCTTGCACCTCTTTTTTCTTTTCTTTTTCTTTGCATCATGTGCTGATTGGGGAGGGTTTTTTGGAAGGGACATCCTGCGTGACACTGCAGTGCCACTCCTAAATGGGCCCGGTGTTTGTGTCGGCCACTAGGGTCGCTAATCTTACTCACACAGTCAGCTACCTCATTGCGCCTCTTTTTTTCTTTGCGTCATGTGCTGTTTGGGGAGGGTTTTTTGGAAGGGACATCCTGCGTGACACTGCAGTGCCACTCCTAGATGGGCCCGGTGTTTGTGTCGGCCACTAGGGTCGCTAATCTTACTCACACAGCTACCTCATTGCGCCTCTTTTTTTCTTTGCGTCATGTGCTGTTTGGGGAGGGTTTTTTGGAAGGGACATCCTGCGTGACACTGCAGTGCCACTCCTAGATGGGCCCGGTGTTTGTGTCGGCCACTAGGGTCGCTAATCTTACTCACACAGCTACCTCATTGCGCCTCTTTTTTTCTTTGCGTCATGTGCTGTTTGGGGAGGGTTTTTTGGAAGGGACATCCTGCGTGACACTGCAGTGCCACTCCTAGATGGGCCCGGTGTTTGTGTCGGCCACTAGGGTCGCTAATCTTTCTCACACAGCTACCTCATTGCGCCTCTTTTTTTCTTTGCGTCATGTGCTGTTTGGGGAGGGTTTTTTGGAAGGGACATCCTGCGTGACACTGCAGTGCCACTCCTAGATGGGCCCGGTGTTTGTGTCGGCCACTAGGGTCGCTTATCTTACTCACACAGCGACCTCGGTGCAAATTTTAGGACTAAAAATAATATTGTGAGGTGTGAGGTATTCAGAATAGACTGAAAATGAGTGTAAATTATGGTTTTTGAGGTTAATAATACTTTGGGATCAAAATGACCCCCAAATTCTATGATTTAAGCTGTTTTTTAGTGTTTTTTGAAAAAAACACCCGAATCCAAAACACACCCGAATCTGACAAAAAAAATTCGGTGAGGTTTTGCCAAAACGCGTTCGAACCCAAAACACGGCCGCGGAACCGAACCCAAAACCAAAACACAAAACCCGAAAAATTTCAGGCGCTCATCTCTAATAGTAACAAGTCCCTTACACTTATTCTGTGTTGAACAAAGGTATTGGGGAATGTGTTCCCTCAAGCGCTAATCATTTAACACAGAAATGAACATGAAACGGAAAATGCAATACGTTCCTTATCTTGAAATGAACATCCAGAAAAAGAATCCGTCCTTTAACAGTGTGTATCCCCTTAGACAAGTTTGCATATGAAACGGAAAAAAAAGGGGATATCATGTGTAGTACATTCACAAATTTAATAGTACATCACACACATGGAATTGACATTTGACATTCAACAGAAATACATCTGACAATAGGGACTTGCACTGTCCTGTTTAGGGGAGAGTCAGAATAATTGCCAGCGGGTCTGAGAACCGGTGGTGTAACAGTTCTCAAACAAGTTCTTTAAAGGTTACCAATCGTCTCTCCGGAAAAGTCAATTGGAGCCGGTTTCTGGTAGTCACTCAGCAATCCAGGTGTGACGACAGGAACTGCAAAGTCCACTATTGGTCCCCCAATAACCACCAACGCGTTTCCACCCGACTTGCTTCGGGTCTTTCTCAAGGTGAAGTGAGGGACACTCTGACTGTTCACATTATAAACCAGTTTTCAACCAATCCGCATCCTGATACTCCAACTAGATGCAGCTGTATTCCTTAGTATAGGCTGCACCTGTTGTCATGGTGATAATTATCCTCCCATCCTATTATTAGGAAGCCAAGTGTAGTTGTGTTGCGTCACTTCCGGGGCGTGGCCTCATTTTCATGTGCCGCCCTCTACCAGAAGTATTACCCATTAGCGGCATTGCTATTCCGCCAACCGGAACCGGAAGTAGCCGGCTGTCCGGTCTCCGTATTATATTAACTTCCGCCAACCGCGCCAGCCGGAACCGGAAGTGGCCGCTGCAAGGAATCCATCCTTATCCTGCATTAGCCAGCTAAAGCATACTCGTGCCCGCCGGAGCCGGAAGCGTCCTAAATAGTTCTTCCTCCCGCCAACCACTGCAATGACGTTCTTGCCATCCGGGACCGGAAGTGACGCTCCGCAACCACATTAGTATCCATATTATCAAATCATCATATAAGTGCATTAAGGTCTTTTTTCATCAATATTGCTCCCATATGCTGGAAGAAAAAAACAGTAAAAACAGACAATTAACTTACAGACAAATTTTATATAAAATATGTTCATAAAAACCACTTCAACTCAAAATCATTATTGAGCCCTAGTGGATGCAGTGTATTAAATTCATAAATGGCCTGCATTTCATTTTTTGCTAAAATCGACATGATATCCTTTTGTCTATTAGTACATTTTATCAACTTAAAACCTGCAAATCGAATAACATGTTTCAGAGAACTATTGTGTTGGACCTTAAAATGGTTTGATAGAGCATGCGTAGTCACTCCGTTCTTAATATTTCTGCAATGCTCACTTATCCGCACTTTTAACGGTCTAGTGGTCCGACCAATGTAAAACAAGTGGCAGGAACACTCAATAAAATATAGAACATTTTTCATATTACAAGTGATAAAATCGCATATTTTAGTAGTTTTAACCGTTAATACATAATGTATCAACCTTTTTCGTTCCATCACTCTTAATTTCCCTGCACCCAATACAGATCCCGCACCGATGGAAACCTTTCATTAATATCCTGCCTTCTCTTTTCTTGGGGGGGGAGATAGCTTCTTACTAAGGAATTTTTAAGATTCGGGGCTCTCCTATAGATAAAAACAGGATGGTCTGGAATAACTTTGCCAACCACTGGGTCCTTTTTCAAGATGTTCCAATTTTTTCTAAACGATTTTTCTACCATCTTGTGTTGTGCACTAAAACTAGTGATAAACGCCCATTCATAATTCCGTTTTTTATTAATATTGGTTTTAGATTGTTGAGGATCATTACCTAAAAGGGATTCCCTATCCAATAGACCTACTTCATGAATGGCCTGTTCAACCTTCCCACGGTCATATCCACTTTTTTCAAATCGATGTTTTAACTCGTTGGCTTGCTGTTGATACATATCATTTGTGCAATTCCTTTTGCACCTTTTTAATTGGCCTTGTGGGATTGAGTTCAGCCAATTAGGATGGTGGCAACTATTTATATTAATATAGGCCTGGGAATCCGTTTGTTTAATATAGGTCTTTGTGTTGAATTTTCCATTCTCCTGAGAGAGTGTAATGTCTAGAAAGTTCACCTCCTTTAAATCTATATTGAATGTTAGTTCTATATTCAAATCATTTTCATTTAAATATTGGCAAAACAGATCCAAAGTCTCTCTACTTCCTCTCCATATAAAAAGGATATCATCGATAAATCTTCTCCAGGACACCAGGTTCGCTCCAAATGGGTTCTGGGTCCAGACAAAGTCTGACTCCCATTGGCCCATAAATATGTTGGCGTAACTTGGAGCGAACCTGGTGCCCATGGCCGTACCGACTTTCTGAATAAAATAATCCCTCTTCACCGTAAAATAATTATTGGTAAGAATAAAATGAATCCCCTCCAAGATGAATTGTTGTAGATTCCCATCTAAAGTGCTGTTGTGCAAAACGTTGGTAATGGCTCTAATCCCTGCTTCATGTTCAATAATGGAATACAACGATTTGACGTCAGCCGTTGCCAATATCAAATTATCTTCCCATGGAATGAGAGATAGATGGTTTAGCAGATCTTTCGTATCCTTAAGGTGCGAAATGTTTTTCAAAACCAGAGGCTGTAGAAAATAGTCAATATACTCCGATAGATTAGCTGTTATTGAATCTATTCTGGAGACTATTGGCCTTCCTGGGGGGTGGGTAGGATTTTTGTGTACCTTGGGTAATAGGTACATAGTGGGTACTGTCGGTTTCTCATTTATGAGGAATTTCACCTCTTTCTCTTCTAGTATCCCTAGGTCATTATAATTTCTTTTAAGTTCTTTAAAATTAGTATTGATCCTCTCTGTTGGATCTGACCTTAATTTTTGGTACGTGCACCGATCTTCCAAATGCAGTTCCACTTCCTTCACATACCACTCTCTATTCATTACCACTACCCCACCCCCCTTATCTGTCGGTTTAATGACTAGTTCTGCGTTTTGTTTTAAATCTTTCAAAGCTTTTCTTTCATTTGAAGTAAGGTTATTTTTTATCCCTATTGGTTTAAATTCTCTTAAATCCCCTTGTACCAATTGACAAAATGTGTCGATAAAATTCCCCTTAATATGAGCGGGGTAAAAAAACGACCTTGGTTTAAATGGTGTATGTTCTATTAGTTCTAAATCCTCTACTACCTCTGTTGGTTCTTTCAATAGAAAAAATTTCTTTATACACACCTTACGTATACATTTATGGATATCAACAAAAGTTTCAAATTTGTTGATAGGTACAGCAGGGGCATATTTAAAGCCCTTTTCTAGGACATTTTTCTCATATTCTGTAAGGACGTGGGAACTGATATTGAAAATGTTGACTCCTTTTTCCTCCCTATTAATCCCTATGGTATTAACATCTTCAATATTTGCTGTCTCCTGTGTGATAGCCCCTTGATGGGTTTGGGTCTTTGGAGGTATGGGTTTTTTTCTTTTTCTCCCATGTTTCTTTGGGCGTTTGTTTCTGGTGGTTCTCTTCTTTTGCTTTTTTATCCCCCCCCCCTCCTCTTTTCCCCCTATGGGTCTTCCTTTTTATCTTTGGTCCCACCTCCTCCTCCTGTCCCCTAAAAAATGGGTCCCTCTAGTGTTTCCATTGAAAACCTCATATCGATTCCTAACCGATAAAGGTGTTCTTAAAGGGGATCTTCTTCTGTTCCATTCCTCTCTGAACCCAACATCTCTCGTGTTCCTATAATTCCGTTCAAGTGGGGCCTCATTATCATATTTCCTTTCTCTAAACCTCCATGGCTCAGGGTTTCTTTCTCTTAGTCTTTCTCTTGAATGGTACTGCACATCCCTATTTTTAAATGTTGATTTCCCTGATACGGAGGCTTTTCTTTGTCTAGTCATAATCCTATCCGATTCTCTGTTATTCTTACTTTTGTATTGACCTGTTGTATTTTTATTGGAATATGTCTCTTCCCTATTTACACTTTCATCTTCTGATTCAGGTTCTGTAGGATTAGAAAACTCCCTTTTATCTCTTATAAATTTCCTGATTTTTCGGTCGACTAATATCTTTTCATTCTTCTTAATATTGATTTCAATCCTTTCCTCAAATCGTTTGTAGTCTGGCAAATCAGCAAAACGAACAATCAGGTCTCTATAACGCTTGATCTCATCATCTAAATTCGACAGATCCTTTTTTCTCTCATTTATGATGAGGTTAATGAGGGAAAAGGAACATTCTGCCAAAATCATATCCCAGTCATCTCTAAAAGTTTCTGATGCAGCTTCAAACGATGCTTTTTTATTTATTCTTAAACCTCTTGGAATGATTTTGTGGGAGACATATTTCTCCAACGTAACTGTCTCCCACCAAATCCTATTCTCTTTCAGAAGGATGACCTCTAATTTCCTCATTATATTTTCTAAGCTCTCATCTAGGAGCTCAATATGTTCTCCCTCATCCTTAAAAAGGTTCTCCAGCATAGACCTTCTATTCTCCCTACACTTAAACATGGTTGCTGCAATACACAAATGCCGAAAAGATATATAATACGGAGACCGGACAGCCGGCTACTTCCGGTTCCGGTTGGCGTGGTTGGCGGAATAGCAATGCCGCTAATGGGTAATACTTCTGGTAGAGGGCGGCACATGAAAATGAGGCCACACCCCGGAAGTAACGCAACACAACTACACTTGGCTTCCTAATAATATGATGGGAGGATAATTATCACCATGACAACAGGTGCAGCCTATACTAAGGAATACAGCTGCATCTAGTTGGAGTATCAGGATGCGGATTGGTTAAAAACTGGTTTATAATGTGAACAGTCAGAGTGTCCCTCACTTCACCTTGAGAAAGACCCGAAGCAAGTCGGGTGGAAACGCGTTGGTGGTTATTGGAGGACCAATAGTGGACTTTGCAGTTCCTGTCGTCACACCTGGATTGCTGAGTGACTACCAGAAACCGGCTCCAATTGACTTTTCCGGAGAGACGATTGGTAACCTTTAAAGAACTTGTTTGAGAACTGTTACACCACCGGTTCTCAGACCCGCTGGTAATTATTCTGACTCTCCCCTAAACAGGACAGTGCAAGTCCCTATTGTCAGATGTATTTCTGTTGAATGTCAAATGTCAATTCCATGTGTGTGATGTACTATTCAATTTGTGAATGTACTACACATGATATCCCCTTTTTTTTTCCGTTTCATATGCAAACTTGTCTAAGGGGATACACACTGTTAAAGGACGGATTCTTTTTCTGGATGTTCATTTCAAGATAAGGAACGTATTGCATTTTCCGTTTCATGTTCATTTCTGTGTTACATGATTAGCGCTTGAGGGAACACATTCCCCAATACCTTTTTTCTACTGTATTATAATTGGAGTAACGTGGAGAAATACTCCGTGTGGGTTTGTGTGTACCTTAAAGCTGCTGGTGGTATTTTTGCGCAATTTCAGATACCCGAAAAGAACTCTTTTTGTTTTGAATCTAGCTTTTTCTCCTATCTTTTCGGCATTTGTGTATTGCAGCAACCATGTTTAAGTGTAGGGAGAATAGAAGGTCTATGCTGGAGAACCTTTTTAAGGATGAGGGAGAACATATTGAGCTCCTAGATGAGAGCTTAGAAAATATAATGAGGAAATTAGAGGTCATCCTTCTGAAAGAGAATAGGATTTGGTGGGAGACAGTTACGTTGGAGAAATATGTCTCCCACAAAATCATTCCAAGAGGTTTAAGAATAAATAAAAAAGCATCGTTTGAAGCTGCATCAGAAACTTTTAGAGATGACTGGGATATGATTTTGGCAGAATGTTCCTTTTCCCTCATTAATCTCATCATAAATGAGAGAAAAAAGGATCTGTCGAATTTAGATGATGAGATCAAGCGTTATAGAGACCTGATTGTTCGTTTTGCTGATTTGCCAGACTACAAACGATTTGAGGAAAGGATTGAAATCAATATTAAGAAGAATGAAAAGATATTAGTCGGCCGAAAAATCAGGAAATTTATAAGAGATAAAAGGGAGTTTTCTAATCCTACAGAACCTGAATCAGAAGATGAAAGTGTAAATAGGGAAGAGACATATTCCAATAAAAATACAACAGGTCAATACAAAAGTAAGAATAACAGAGAATCGGATAGGATTATGACTAGACACAGAAAAGCCTCCGTATCAGGGAAATCAACATTTAAAAATAGGGATGTGCAGTACCATTCAAGAGAAAGACTAAGAGAAAGAAACCCTGAGCCATGGAGGTTTAGAGAAAGGAAATATGATAATGAGGCCCCACTTGAACGGAATTATAGGAACACGAGAGATGTTGGGTTCAGAGAGGAATGGAACAGAAGAAGATCCCCTTTAAGAACACCTTTATCGGTTAGGAATCGATATGAGGTTTTCAATGGAAACACTAGAGGGACCCATTTTTTAGGGGACAGGAGGAGGAGGTGGGACCAAAGATAAAAAGGAAGACCCATAGGGGGAAAAGAGGAGGGGGGGGGATAATAAAAAGCAAAAGAAGAGAACCACCAGAAACAAACGCCCAAAGAAACATGGGAGAAAAAGAAAAAAACCCATACCTCCAAAGACCCAAACCCATCAAGGGGCTATCACACAGGAGACAGCAAATATTGAAGATGTTAATACCATAGGGATTAATAGGGAGGAAAAAGGAGTCAAAATTTTCAATATCAGTTCCCACGTCCTTACAGAATATGAGAAAAATGTCCTAGAAAAGGGCCTTAAATATGCCCCTGCTGTACCTATCAACAAATTTGAAACTTTTGTTGATATCCATAAATTTATACGTAAGGTGTGTATAAAGAAATTTTTTCTATTGAAAGAACCAACAGAGGTAGTAGAGGATTTAGAACTAATAGAACATACACCATTTAAACCAAGGTCATTTTTTTACCCCGCTCATATTAAGGGGAATTTTATCGACACATTTTGTCAATTGGTACAAGGGGATTTAAGAGAATTTAAACCAATAGGGATAAAAAATAACCTTACTTCAAATGAAAGAAAAGCTTTGAAAGATTTAAAACAAAACGCAGAACTAGTCATTAAACCGACAGATAAGGGGGGTGGGGTAGTGGTAATGAATAGAGAGTGGTATGTGAAGGAAGTGGAACTGCATTTGGAAGATCGGTGCACGTACCAAAAATTAAGGTCAGATCCAACAGAGAGGATCAATACTAATTTTAAAGAACTTAAAAGAAATTATAATGACCTAGGGGTACTAGAAGAGAAAGAGGTGAAATTCCTCATAAATGAGAAACCGACAGTACCCACTATGTACCTATTACCCAAGGTACACAAAAACCCTACCCACCCCCCAGGAAGGCCAATAGTCTCCGGAATAGATTCAATAACAGCTAATCTATCGGAGTATATTGACTATTTTCTACAGCCTCTGGTTTTGAAAAACATTTCGCACCTTAAGGATACTAAAGATCTGCTAAACCATCTATCTCTCATTCCATGGGAAGATAATTTGATATTGGCAACGGCTGACGTCAAATCGTTGTATTCCATTATTGAACATGAAGCAGGGATTAGAGCCATTACCAACGTTTTGCACAACAGCACTTTAGATGGGAATCTACAACAATTCATCTTGGAGGGGATTCATTTTATTCTTACCAATAATTATTTTACGGTGGAGAGGGATTATTTTATTCAGAAAGTTGGTACGGCCATGGGCACCAGGTTCGCTCCAAGTTACGCCAACATATTTATGGGCCAATGGGAGTCAGACTTTGTCTGGACCCAGAACCCATTTGGAGCGAACCTGGTGTCCTGGAGAAGATTTATCGATGATATCCTTTTTATATGGAGAGGAAGTAGAGAGACTTTGGATCTGTTTTGCCAATATTTAAATGAAAATGATTTAATTATAGAACTAACATTCAATATAGATTTAAAGGAGGTGAACTTTCTAGACATTACACTCTCTCAGGAGAATGGAAAATTCAACACAAAGACCTATATTAAACAAACGGATTCCCAGGCCTATATTAATATAAATAGTTGCCACCATCCTAATTGGCTGAACTCAATCCCACAAGGCCAATTAAAAAGGTGCAAAAGGAATTGCACAAATGATGATATGTATCAACAGCAAGCCAACGAGTTAAAACATCGATTTGAAAAAAGTGGATATGACCGTGGATCAGTAGGTCTATTGGATAGGGAATCCCTTTTAGGTAATGATCCTCAACAATCTAAAACCAATATTAATAAAAAACGGAATTATGAATGGGCGTTTATCACTAGTTTTAGTGCACAACACAAGATGGTAGAAAAATCGTTTAGAAAAAATTGGAACATCTTGAAAAAGGACCCAGTGGTTGGCAAAGTTATTCCAGACCATCCTGTTTTTATCTATAGGAGAGCCCCGAATCTTAAAAATTCCTTAGTAAGAAGCTATCTCCCCCCCAAGAAAAGAGAAGGCAGGATATTAACGAAAGGTTTCCATCGGTGCGGGATCTGTATTGGGTGCAGGGAAATTAAGAGTGATGGAACGAAAAAGGTTGATACATTATGTATTAACGGTAAAACTACTAAAATATGCGATTTTATCACTTGTAATATGAAAAATGTTCTATATTTTATTGAGTGTTCCTGCCACTTGTTTTACATTGGTCGGACCACTAGACCGTTAAAAGTGCGGATAAGTGAGCATTGCAGAAATATTAAGAACGGAGTGACTACGCATGCTCTATCAAACCATTTTAAGGTCCAACACAATAGTTCTCTGAAACACGTTATTCGATTTGCAGGTTTTAAGTTGATAAAATGTACTAATAGACAAAAGGATATCATGTCGATTTTAGCAAAAAATGAAATGCAGGCCATTTATGAATTTAATACACTGCATCCACTAGGGCTCAATAATGATTTTGAGTTGAAGTGGTTTTTATGAACATATTTTATATAAAATTTGTCTGTAAGTTAATTGTCTGTTTTTACTGTTTTTTTCTTCCAGCATATGGGAGCAATATTGATGAAAAAAGACCTTAATGCACTTATATGATGATTTGATAATATGGATACTAATGTGGTTGCGGAGCGTCACTTCCGGTCCCGGATGGCAAGAACGTCATTGCAGTGGTTGGCGGGAGGAAGAACTATTTAGGACGCTTCCGGCTCCGGCGGGCACGAGTATGCTTTAGCTGGCTAATGCAGGATAAGGATGGATTCCTTGCAGCGGCCACTTCCGGTTCCGGCTGGCGCGGTTGGCGGAAGTTAATATAATGCGGAGACCGGACAGCCGGCTACTTCCGGTTCCGGTTGGCGTGGTTGGCGGAATAGCAATGCCGCTAATGGGTAATACTTCTGGTAGAGGGCGGCACATGAAAATGAGGCCACGCCCCGGAAGTGACGCAACACAACTACACTTGGCTTCCTAATAATAGGATGGGAGGATAATTATCACCATGACAACAGGTGCAGCCTATACTAAGGAATACAGCTGCATCTAGTTGGAGTATCAGGATGCGGATTGGTTGAAAACTGGTTTATAATGTGAACAGTCAGAGTGTCCCTCACTTCCCCTTGAGAAAGACCCGAAGCAAGTCGGGTGGAAACGCGTTGGTGGTTATTGGGGGACCAATAGTGGACTTTGCAGTTCCTGTCGTCACACCTGGATTGCTGAGTGACTACCAGAAACCGGCTCCAATTGACTTTTCCGGAGAGACGATTGGTAACCTTTAAAGAACTTGTTTGAGAACTGTTACACCACCGGTTCTCAGACCCGCTGGCAATTATTCTGACTCTCCCCTAAACAGGACAGTGCAAGTCCCTATTGTCAGATGTATTTCTGTTGAATGTCAAATGTCAATTCCATGTGTGTGATGTACTATTAAATTTGTGAATGTACTACACATGATATCCCCTTTTCTCTGACGTCCTAGTGGATGCTGGGAACTCCGTAAGGACCATGGGGAATAGCGGCTCCGCAGGAGACTGGACACAAAAGTAAAGCTTTAGGACTACCTGGTGTGCACTGGCTCCTCCCCCTATGACCCTCCTCCAAGCATCAGTTAGATTTTTGTGCCCGAACGAGAAGGGTGCACACTAGGGGCTCTCCTGAGCTGCTTAGTGAAAAGTTTAGTTTTAGGTTTTTAATTTTCAGTGAGACCTGCTGGCAACAGGCTCACTGCATCGAGGGACTAAGGGGAGAAGAACCGAACTCACCTGCGTGCAGAGTGGATTGGGCTTCTTAGGCTACTGGACACCATTAGCTCCAGAGGGATCGAACACAGGCCCAGCCATGGAGTCCGGTCCCAGAGCCGCGCCGCCGGCCCCCTTACAGAGCCAGAAGCAAGAAGAGGTCCGGAAAATCGGCGGCAGAAGACATCCTGTCTTCACCAAGGTAGCGCACAGCACTGCAGCTGTGCGCCATTGCTCCTCAGCACACTTCACACTTCGGTCACTGAGGGTGCAGGGCGCTAGGGGGGGGGGCGCCCTGAGCAGCAATAAAAACACCTTGGCTGGCGAAAATACATCACATATAGCCCCCAGGGCTATATGGATGAATTTTAACCCCTGCCAGATTACACTGAAAAACGGGAGAAAAGGCAGCCGAGAAAGGGGTGGAGCCTATCTCCTCAGCACACTGGCGCCATTTTCCCTCACAGCTCCGTTGGAGGGAAGCTCCCTGGCTCTCCCCTGCAGTCACTACACTACAGAAAAGGTTAAAAAAGAGAGGGGGGCACTAATTAGGCGCAGTATAAACAATACAGCAGCTATAAGGGGAAAAACACTTATATAAGGTTATCCCTGTATATATATAGCGCTCTGGTGTGTGCTGGCAAACTCTCCCTCTGTCTCCCCAAAGGGCTAGTGGGGTCCTGTCCTCTATCAGAGCATTCCCTGTGTGTGTGCTGTGTGTCGGTACGTTTGTGTCGACATGTATGAGGAGGAAAAATGTGGAGGCGGAGCAAATTGCCTGTAATAGGGATGTCACCCCCTAGGGGGTCGACACCTGAGTGGATGAACTGCTGGAAGGAATTACATGACAGTGTCAGCTCTTTACAAAAGACAGTGATTGACATGAGACAGCCGGCTACTCAGCTTGTGCCTGTCCAGACGTCTCATAGGCCGTCAGGGGCTCTAAAGCGCCCGTTACCTCAGATGGCAAATACAGACGCCGACACGGATACTGACTCCAGGGTCGACGGTGAAGAGACAAATATGACTTCCAGTAGGGCCACACGTTACATGATTGAGGCAATGGAAAATGTTTTACACATTTCTGATAATTCGAGTACCACCAATAGGGGTATTATGTTCAGTGAGGAAAAACTACCTGTAGTTTTCCTGAATCTGAGAAATTAAATGAGGTGTGTGATGAAGCGTGGGTTTCCCCCGATAAAAAAACTGATAATTTCTAAAAAGTTATTGGCATATATCCTTTCCCGCCAGAGGTTAGGGTGCGTTGGGAAACACCCCCTAGGGGGGATAAAGCGCTCACACGCTTGTCAAAACAAGGGCTCTACCCTCTCCTGAAATGGCCGCCCTTAAGGATCCTGCTGATAGAAAGCAGGAGGGTATCCTAAAATGTATTTACACACATACTGGTGTTATACTGCGACCAGCAATCGCCTCAGCCTGGATGTGCAGTGCTGGGTTGGCGTGGTCGGATTCCCTGACTGAAAATATTGATACCCTAGATAGGGACAGTATATTATTGCCTGTAGAGCATTTAAACGATGCATTTCTATATATGGGTGATGCACAGCGGGATATTTGCCGACTGGCATCAAGAGTAAGTGCGCTGTCCATTTCTGCCAGAAGAGGGTTATGGACACGACAGTGGTCAGGTGATGTGGATTCCAAATGGCATATGGAAGTATTGCCTTATAAAGGGGAGGAGTTATTTGGGGTCGGTCTTTCAGACCTGGTGGCCACGGCAACAGCTGGGAAATCCGCGTTTTTACCCCAGGTCGCCTCTCAACATAAGAAGACGCCGTATTATCAGGCGCAGTCCTTTCGTTCCCATAAGGGCACGTGGGCAAAAGGTTCCTCATTTCTGCCCCGTGACAGAGGGAGAGGGAAACGGCTGCAGAAATCAGCCAGTTCCCAGGAACAGAAGCCCTCTCCCGCCTCTGCCAAGCCCTCAGCATGACGCTGGGGCTTTACAAGCAGACAGGGAGGCAGTGTTGGAAGCCATTCACAAGCTGTATTCCCAGCAGGTGATAATTAAGGTACCCCTCCTACAACAGGGAAAGGGGTATTACTCCACACTGTTGTGGTACCGAAGCCGGACGGCTCGGTGAGACCGATTTTAAATCTAAAATCTTTGAACACTTACATACAGAGGTTCAAATTCAAGAGAAGGGGACTACATGGTGTCTCTGGACATCAAGGATGCTTACCTTCATGTCCAAATTTACCCTTCTCACCAAGGGTACCTCAGGTTTGTGGTACAGAACTGTCACTATCAGTTTCAGACGCTGCCGTTTGGATGGTCCACGGCACCCCGGGTCTTTACCAAGGTAATGGCTGAAATGATGATACTCCTTCGAAGGAAGGGAGTTTTTAGTTATCCCTTACTTGGACGATCTCCTGATAAGGGTAAGATCCTGGGAACAGTTGGAGGTCGGTGTAGCACTATCTCAGGTAGTGTTGCGACAGCACGATTGGATTCTCAATATTCCAAAATCGCAGCTGGTTCCGACGACTCGTCTTCTGTTCCTAAGGATGATTCTGGACACAGTTCAGAAAAAGGTGTTTCTCCCGGAGGAGAGAGCCAGGGAGTTATCCGAGCTAGTCAGGAACCTCCTAAAACCGAGCCAAGTCTCAGTGCATCAATGCACAAGGGTTCTGGGAAAAATGGTAGCTTCCTACGAAGCAAAGCCATTCGGCAGATTCCACGCAAGAACTTTCCAGTGGGACCTGCTGGACAAATGGTCCGGGTCGCATCTTAAGATGCATCAGCGGATAACCCGGTCACCAAGGACAAGGGTGTCCCTCCTGTGGTGGTTGCAGAGTGCTCATCTTCTAGAGGGCCGCAGAGTCGGCATTCAGGACTGGGTCCTGGTGACCACGGATGCCAGCCTGCGAGGCTGGGGAGCAGTCACACAGGGAAAAAAAAAAAATTCCAGGGCTTATGGTCAAGCCTGGAGACATCATTTCACATAAATATCCTGGAGCTAAGGGCCATTTACAATGCTCTCAGCTTAGCAAGACCTCTGCTTCAAGGTCAGCCGGTGTTGATCCAGTCGGACAACATCACGGCAGTCACCCATGTAAACAGACAGGGTGGCACAAGAAGCAGTCAATGGCAGAAGCTGCAAGGATTCTTCGCTGGGCGGAAAATCATGGGATAGCACTGTCAGCAGTATTCATTCCGGGAGTGGACAACTGGGAAGCAGACTTCCTCAGCAGGCACGGCCTCCACCCGGGAGAGTGGGGACTTCACCCAGAAGTCTTCCACATGATTGTAAACCATTGGGAAAAACCAAAGGTGGACATGATGGCGTCCCGCCTAAACAAAAAATTGGACAGGTATTGCGCCAGGTCAAGGGACCCTTAGGCAATAGCTGTGGACGCTCTGGTAACACCGTGGGTGTACCAGTCAGTGTATGTGTTCCCTCCTCTTCCTCTCATACCAAAAGTACTGAGAATTATAAGACGAAGGGGAGTAAGAACTATACTCGTGGCTCCGGATTGGCCAAGAAGGACTTGGTACCCGGAACTTCAAGAGATGCTCACGGAGGACCCGTGGCCTCTACCTCTAAGAAGGGACCTGCTCCAGCAAGGACCCTGTCTATTCCGAGACTTACCGCGGCTGCGTTTAACGGCAGGGCGGTTGAACGCCGGATCCTGAAGGAAAAAGGCATTCCGGATGAAGTCATCCCTACCCTGATCAAGCCAGGAAGGATGTAACCGCAAAGCATTATCACCGCATTTGGCGAAAATATGTTGCGGGGTGCGAGGCCAGTAAGGCCCCGATGGAGGAATTTTCAACTAGGTCGATTCCTGCATTTCCTGTAAACAGGAGTGTCTATGTGCCTAAAATTGGGGTTCATTAAGGTTCAAATTTCGGCCCTGTCAATTTTTCTTCCAGAAAGAACTAACTTCAGTTCCTGAAGTTCAGACGTTTTGTAAAAGGGGTACTGCATATACAGCCTCCTTTTGTGCCTCCAGTGGCACCTTGGGATCTCAATGTAGTTTTGGGGTTCCTAAAGTCACATTGGTTTGAACCACTTGAGTCTGTGGAGTTAAAATATCTCACATGGAAAGTGGTCATATTGTTGGCCCTGGCCTCGGCCAGGCGCGTGTCAGAATTGGGGGCTTTATCCTGTAAAGGCCCTTATCTGATCTTCCAGACAGGGCGGAATCGAGGACTCATCCTCAATTTCTCCCTAAGGTGTTTTCAGCGTTTCACGTGAACCAGCCTATATTGGTACCTGCGGCTACTAGGGACTAGGAGGACTCCAAGTTGCTGGACGTAGTCAGGGCCCTGAAAATATATGTTTCCAGGACGGCTGGAGTCAGAAAATCTGACTCGCTGTTTATCCTGTATGCACCCAACAAGCTGGGTGCTCCTGCTTCTAAGCAGACTATTGCTCGTTGGATTTGTAGCACAATTCAGCTTGCACATTCTGTGGCAGGCCTGCCACAGCCAAAATCTGTAAAAGCCCATTCCACACGGAAAGGGGCTCATCTTGGGCGGCTGCCCGAGGGGTCTCGGCTTTACAACTTTGCCGAGCAGTTACTTGGTCAGGGGCAAACACGTTTGCTAAATTCTACAAATTTGATACCCTGGTTGAGGAGGACCTGGAGTTCTCTCATTCGGTGCTGCAGAGTCATCCACACTCTCCCGCCCGTTTGGGAGCTTTGGTATAATCCCCATGGTCCTTACGGAGTTCCCAGCATCCACTAGGACGTCAGAGAAAATAAGAATTTACTTACCGATAATTCTATTTCTCATAGTCCGTAGTGGATGCTGGGCGCCCATCCCAAGTGCGGATTGTCTGCAATACTTGTACATAGTTATTGTTACAAAAATCGGGTTATTGTGGTTGTGAGCCATCTTTCCAGAGGCTCCTCTGTTATCATGCTGTTAACTGGATTCAGATCACAGGTTGTACGGTGTGATCGGTGTGGCTGGTATGAGTCTTACCCGGGATTCAAAAATCCTTCCTTATTGTGTACGCTCGTCCGGGCACAGTATCCTAACTGAGGCTTGGAGGAGGGTCATAGGGGGAGGAGCCAGTGCACACCAGGTAGTCCTAAAGCTTTACTTTTGTGCCCAGTCTCCTGCGGAGCCGCTATTCCCCATGGTCCTTACGGAGTTCCCAGCATCCACTACGGACTATGAGAAATAGAATTATCGGTAAGTAAATTCTTATTTTTTTTTCGTTTCATATGCAAACTTGTCTAAGGGGATACACACTGTTAAAGAACGGATTCTTTTTCTGGATGTTCATTTCAAGATAAGGAACGTATTGCATTTTCCGTTTCATGTTCATTTCTGTGTTAAATGATTAGCGCTTGAGGGAACACATTCCCCAATACCTTTGTTCTACTGTATTATATTTGGAGTAACGTGGAGAAATACTCCGTGTGGGTTTGTGTGTACCTTAAAGCTGCTGGTGGTATTTTTGCGCAATTTCAGATACCCGAAAAGAACTCCTTTTGTTTTGAATCTAACTTATTCTGTGTTGTTCTGCATCAGACCAGTTGCAGAGTCCTGTGCATCAGCCATCAAACATTCCAGTGACCAGGCAGTCACAGTGGTATACTCTGCTGCCATATGTCCAGTGTTCCTAAATAATAATAAGTTCATTACAATGTTGCTCTGTTGTACTGTATCAGACCAGTGGTAGTGTCCTGTGCATCAGCCATCAGTTATTCCAGTGACCAGGCAGTCACAGTGGTAAACTCTGCTGCCATATGTCCAGTGCTGCTGTATAATAATAACAACAACAAGTCCCTTACAGTGTTGCTGTGTTTTATTGCCTCAGATCAGTGGTAGTGTCCTGTGCATCAGCCAATCCAGTGACCAAGCAGTAACATTGATATACTCTGCTGCCATAGGCCAATGCTGCTGTATAATATTATCAAGTCCCTTACAGTGATGCTGTGTTGTCCTGCATCAGACAAGTGGTAGTGTCCTGTGCATGAGTCATTCCACTAACCAAGGAGTCACAGTGGTATACTCTGCTGCTGTATGTACAGTGCTGCTGTATAATAATAAAAAAAAGTCCCTTACAGTGTTGCTGTGTTGTCCTGCATCAGACCAGTGGTCATGTGCTGTGCTTCATCCATCAGTCATTCCAGTAACCAAGCAATCACAGTGGTATACTCTGCTGCCATATACCAACTGTATAATAATAACAAGTGCCATTACAGTGTTGCTGTGTTGTCCTGCATCTGAACAGTGGTAGAATCCTGTGCATCAGCCATTCCAGTGACCAGGCAGTTACAGTGTATACTCTGCTGCCATATTACCAGTGCTGCTGTAAAAAATATAAAGTCCCTTACAGTGTTACTGTGTTTTCCAACATCACCACAGTGGTTGTGTCCTGTGCATCAGCTATAAGTCATTCCAGTGACCAAGCAGTCACAGTGGTATACTCTGCTGCCGTATGTACAGTGCTGCTGTATAATAATGAGTCCCTTACAGTGTTTCTGTGATGTTCTCCATCAGACCAGTGGTAGTATCCTGTGCATTAGCCATCTGTCATTCCACTGACCAGGCAGTCACAGTGGTATACTCTGCTGCCATATGTCCAGTGCTGCTGTATACTAATAACAAGCCCCTTACTGTGTTGCTGTGTTGTCCTGAATCAGACCAGTGGTAGTGTCCTGTGTATCAGCCAGTGGTAGTGTCCTCTGTATCAGCCAGTGACCAAGCAGTCACAGTGGTATACTCTGCTGCCGTATGTACAGTGCTGCTGTATAATAATGAGTCCCTTACAGTGTTACTGTGTTGTCCTGCATCAGACCAGTGGTAGTGTCTTGTGCACCAGCCATCAGTCATTCCAGTGACCAGGCAGTCACATTGGTATACTCTGCTGCCATATGTCCATTGCTGCTCTACAATAATAACAAGTCCCTTACAGTTATTCTGTGTTGTTCTGCATCTGACCAGTGGTAGTGTCCTGTGCATCATCCATCAAACATTCCAGTGACCAGGCAGTCACAGTGGTATACTCTGCTGCCATATGTCCAGTGCTCCTAAATAATAATAAGTCCATTACAATGTTGCTGTGTTGTCCTGTATCCGACCAGTGGTAGTGTCCTGTGCAACAGACATCAGTTATTCCAGTGACCAGGCAGTCACAGTGGTAAACTCTGCTGCCATATGTCCAGTTCTGCTGTATAATAATAACAAGTCCCTTACAGTGTTGCTGTGTTTTCTTGCCTCAGACCAGTGGTAGTGTCCTATACATCAGCCAATCCAGTGACCAGGCAGTAACAGTGATATACTCTGCTGCAATATGTCCAGTTCTGCTGTATAATAATAACAAGACCCTTACAGTGATGCTGTGTTGTCCTGCATCAGATCAGTGGTAGTGTCCTGTGCATCAGTCATTCCACAAACCAGGCAGTAACAGTGATATACTCTGCTGCCATATGTCC
>NW_026969575.1:0-35203 GCF_028390025.1 Pseudophryne corroboree
TGTGGCATAATGTATCACGGACATTGCGGTGTGTGTCATAATGTGTCGCAGGCATTACGGTGTATGGTATACTATATCGCAGGCATTGTGATAAGTGGTATAATGTCTCAGGGTCATTGCAGTGTGTGGCATAATGTATCACGGACATTGCGGTGTGTGTCATAATGTGTCAGGCATTACGGTGTGTGGTATACTATATCACGGGCATTGTGGTATGTGGTATAATGTCTCAGGGTCATTGCAGTGTGGCATAATACATAACGGGCATTGCGATGTGTGGCATAGGGTATAACGGGCAGGGCATTGCGGTATGTGTCACAGGCATTACGGTGTATGGTATACTATATCACGGGCATTGTGGTATAATGTCTCAAGGTCATTGCAGTGTGTGGCATAATGTGTCACAGGCATTGTATGTGCTATAATGTATCGGGCATTGCAGTGTGTGGCATAATGTATCACGGACATTGCGGTGTGTGTCATAATGTGTCACAGACATTGTATGTGCTATAATGTATCAGGGGCATTGCAGTGTGTAGCATAATGTATAACGGGCATTGCGATTCCTGTCATAATGTGTCACAGGCATTACGGTGTGTGGCATAATGTGTCACAGACATTACGGTGTGTGGCATAATGTGTCGGGGGCATTACAGTGTGTGCATATTGTGTCGTGCATTATTGTGTGCGGCATAATGTCTAAGGGCCATTGCAGTATGTGGCATAATGTATACTGGGCATTACTATAAGGAGGAAAAATGACAAATAATGTAAGGGGCATGAATCAGGATTATTTTTCTTTCCTGTGGTGGCCAACGTATGGGCGTGCAGGTTGCAAAACTGGGGTATAAGGTAGTCTTTTCCTGCAATGCCACGCCCCTTTATGCGAAACCACGCCCACTCCAACAAAACCACGCCCCTTTTTTGACGCGCGCACCTTAGGCGCGCGCATATTTATCCCTTTCTTGCTCCCAATTATGGAGCATGAAGGGGGGGGGGGGGGGGGCGCCGAAGAATTTTTTGGCTTGGGGGAGAAAAATTTCTAGTTACGCCACTGGATTGGACATATCCAGTGTGATGCGGCTGTAGATGATTTTTGCTGTTTCTAACTTCTACATCAATGAATAAGTTTCAAAATAGAATGCATCAAGAGAACGGTGTTGGTAGTATAAAACTACCTACAGCACCTGGTATTCCCAGGTGGTCTCACATCCAAGAACAAACCAGGCCTAAGATCAGGTGATATTGGGCATATACAGTGTGGTGTGGCTGTAGATGAGCTTAGTGGTTTCTGTTAGAGTTCTTCTACTTCTAACTACTCGTACATAAATGAATAAGCGGATGATTTATTAAACCTGGTGAAATGATAATTTGCATGGTGATAAAGTACCAGCCAATCAGCTCCTAATTGCCATGTCACAGGCTGGGTTTGAAAAATGACAGTTAGGAGCTGACTGGCTGGTACTTTATCACCTTGCACTTTATCAGTTCACCAGGCTTAATAGATCTGCCCCAATGTTTCAAAATGGAATGCATCAAGAGAACGGTGTTGGTATTGTAAAAATACACACAGCTCCTGGTATTTCCTGGTGGTCTCCCATCCAAGTACTAAAACCAGGACCAACACTGCTCAGCTTCCATGATCAGGAGAGATTGGGCAAATCCAGTGTGCTGTGGCTGTAGATGAGCTCGTGGTTTCTGTTAGAGCTCTTCTACTTCTAACTTCTGGTACATAAAAGAATATGTGTAAAAATTAAATGTACAGTACCAAGAAAAGGGTGTTGGTAGTTTAAAAACACCTAAAGAATCTGATAATACATGGATGGGAGACTGCTTGGTAGTAACAAAGTCCAATACTGCTTTGCTTCAAAGATCAAATGAGATTGGGCATATCCAGTGTGGTGTGGCTTTAGATAAGCTTTGTGGTTTCTGTTAGAGCTCTTCTACTTCTAACTACTGGTACATTAATGAATATGTATAAGGTTGTAGTTTATCCAATATCCCTTTACTACATTACCTCCCCCCCCCCCCCCTCCCCTCCCCTCCCCTCCTTATAGCTTCCTTTGTTCTCTCCTCCTCGTGTGTGCGTTATTTGTTTTCTCATACGTCCTAGAGGATGCTGGGATCACATTAAGAACCATGGGGTATAGACGGGATCCGCAGGAGACATGGGCACTTTAAGACTTTCAAAGGGTGTGAACTGTCTCCTCCCTCTATGCCCCTCCTCCAGACTCCAGTTTTAGAATTGTGCCCAGTGAGACTGGATGCACTACAGGGGAGCTCTACTGAGTTTCTCTAAAAAGACTTATGTTAGTTTTTCTTATTTTCAGGGAGGCTGCTGGCAACAGTCTCCCTGCTTCGTGGAACTTAGGGGAGAGAAGTATGACCAACTTCTAGTGAGTTCAATGGCTCTGCTTCTGGCTGACAGGACACCATTAGCTCCTGAGGGTGCTGATCGCTGGGTACGCCTAGATGCCCACTCCCGTAGCCTGCCATCACCCCCTTACAGAGCCAGAAGTCAGAAGACAGGCGAGTAGCAGAAGAACAGAAGACTTCTTCTCCAGTGACGGCATTCTGAGGTACCATGCAGCGAGCGGAATGCTGTGCGCCATGCTTCCACACAAACACAGGCACTGCAGGGTGCAGGGCATGTGGGTGGGGGGGGGGGGGCACCCTGGGCAGCATAAATTCCTCACAAAAGGCTGGCAAAAGTGGACATTAGTGCCTGGGCACTGTCCTTACCCCGCCAGCGTAATTAATTATTTGTTTCTGAGCGGGACAGAAGCGTGCCATTACAGCGGCGGGGCTTCTTCCTCACCTCACCAGCACATCTATAGAGCGTTACAAGTCTATCACTATAGAGTTTATTATTTCCCAGACTGTGTACTTTTGGCGCTGGGTTGTGAGCTGAAAAATCCTCTCTGTCCCTCTGACAGATTTACTGTAGGTCTATCCCCGATAAGCCGATGTGTCTGTGGGTACTTGGTACATGTGTGTCAACATGTCGGTGGCTGAATGTTTTTCCCAAGAGGAAACTATATTAGGAATGCAGACATATGATGGTGGCCCTGTTGGCACCACCAATAACTGACTGGGTGAAAGTTTCAATAATATCAGAGTGAGGTTGGATAAATCTGTGTCCCAGACACAGACGTAGAGAATAGATGTGATGTTCATGGCTATGCTTCTTTTCCCTCAGGCCCGCAAAAATGTTACTACACACTGATACTGACTCGGATACTGATTCCTATGTCGACCATAATATTTCCTGATTAGATCCAATATTGGCAAGGAGCATTCAGTACATGATTGTGGATATTAAGGACATATTAACATCACTGAGGACCCTGCTGTTCCTGACAAAGGGGTCTATATGTATGTATATATAGATATATAATGAAAGCTGATGTAACGTTCCTCCATCTCTGTTTGAGAAAGTCTGGGCCAGCTCGACAAGATGGTTTCAAATCCCCAAAAGGTTTCCGATTGTTTATTCATTTCCTGCTGCGGACAGAATAAAGTGGGAGTCACCCCCTGTTCTGCACGGGGCCCTGTCACAAATCCAGCGGATCATATGCAGGAAGCTACATTATTTCTAGTTATGTAACCATGGGTACATTACTTAGACCTGCCATTACATGCGCATGGGTGAGTAGTAGTATTCAAGAATTGGTCGAATACCTTGTCTTCCGATATAGATATCTTGGAGAGATGGGATACTCCTTACGTTGGATCATATCAAGGACACTGCAGCATACTTACGACTGCAAGGGATATAGGACTCTTGAGTTCACGGGCCAATTTCATGGCAGTCTCGGATAGGAGGGCATTGTGGATTCACCAAGGGAATGCTGATGCTGACTCCAAGAAGAAAGGGAGTCTCTTCCCTATGAAGGTGAAGCCTTGTTTGGCAACGGCCTAGTTAATTTGATCTCGGCAGCTCCCGCAGGTAAGTCAACCTTCTTGCCCTATGTTCCCTCTCAACGGATGAAGACGCATCATTGTCTAACGCAGTCATTTTGTCCCAATAGATATGCAAGAAGTTAAGATTCCCCTTTCTTTGCAGGTAGAGGAAGGAGAAGAGGGAAGAGGTCTGTAGCCTCTTCAAGATCGCAGGAGCAGAGATCGTCCTCTGCTTCTGCCAAATCCACTGCATGACGCTGGGGCTCTCTTGCAGGAGCCCACACCAGTGGGGGCACGTCTAAAACACTTCAGTCAGTTCTGGATTAATTTGGACCTGGACTCGTGGGTTTTACAAATAGTGTCACAAGGGTACAAACTGGGGTTTCAAGACGTTCCCCCTCACCGATTGTTCAAATCGGCCTTAGTCAGCAGGGAGAAGGTTTTTATTCAAGCCTCTTCGTGCTCCCGAAGCCGGACGGCTCAGTCAGACCAATCTTAAATCTGAAATCCCTCAATTTCTACCTGAAGAAATTCAATTTCAAGATGGAATCTCTCAGGGTAGGGATCTCCAGTCCGGAGGAAGGAGATTTCATGGTTTTGGTAGACATAAGGAAGCCTAATTACATGTTCCCGTTTAGCCACTGCATCAAGCTACCTAAGGTTTGCAATTCTGGATTGTCATTACCAATTTCAGACGTTGCCGTTTGGTCTGTCCACGGCTCCGAGGATTTTCACCAGGGTGATGGTGGAAATGATGGTTCTCCTTCGCAAGCAAGGAGTCACAATTATGCCGTACTTGGATGATCTCCTGATAAAGGCGAGATCCAGGGACCAGTTGGTGCAAAACATCTACTCTCCCTGACAGTTCTTCAACAACATGGTTGGCTCCTAAACTTGCCAAAATCGCAGTTGGTCCCAATGACGCGGTTGTTGTTTCTGGGAGTCATACTGGACACAGAAGAGGCTTTCTTCCAGTGGAAAGGCTATGGAGTTCCAGAGTCTGGTCAAACAAATTCTGAAACCAGCAAGAGTGTTAATCCATCAATGCATTCTGTTGCTGGGGAAGATGGTTGCGGCCTACGAGGCCATTCAGTTTGGCAGGTTCCATGCCAGAGTGTTCCAGTGGGACCTGTTGGACAAGTGGTCCGGATCCCACCTACACATGCACCGGAGGATAATCCTGTCTTCCAAGACCAGAATCTTACTCCATTGGTGGCTGCACAGTTCTCACCTCCTAGAGGGGCGATGGTTCGGGATCCAGGACTGGATCCTAGGGACCATGGATGCAACCCTCCGAGGCTGGGGAGCAGTCACACAGGGGGAAAACATCCAAGGAAGATGGTCAAGTCAGGAAAGTTTTCTCCACATAAATGTTCTGGAGTTAAGGGCCATTTAATAACTGCAGACACAGTACGCACTGGGACGGGTGCCCAGCATCCTCTACGGACTAAGAGAAAAGGATTTACCGGTAGGTATTAAAATCCTATTTTCTCTAACGTCCTAGAGGATGCTGGGGACTCCGTAAGGACCATGGGGATAGATAGGCTCCGCAGGAGACATGGGTACTTTAAGAAAGACTTTAGTTCTGGGTGTGCACTGGCTCCTCCCTCTATGCCCCTCCTCCAGACCTCAGTTTGATACTGTGCCCAGTGGAGACTGGGTGCTTTTCAGGAGCTCTCCTGAGCTTTCTGACAGAAAGTATTTTGTTAGGTTTTTAATTTTCAGGGAGCACTGCTGGCAACAGACTCCCTCATCGAGGGACTGAGGGGAGAGAAGCAGCCCTACTCTCTGAGTTGCAAGGTCCTGCTTCTTAGGCTACTGGACACCATTAGCTCCAGAGGGATTGGTACGCAGGATCTCACCCTCGCCGTCCGTCCCAGAGCCGCGCCTCCGTCCCCCTTGCAGAGCCGGAAGATAGAAGCCGGGTGAGTATGAGAAGAAAAGAAGACTTCAGAGGCGGCAGAAGACTTCATGATCTTCACTGAAGTAACGCACAGCACTGCAGCTGTGCGCCATTGCTCCCATACACCTCACACACTCCGGTCACTGTAAGGGTGCAGGGCGCAGGGGGGGGGGGGGGGGCACCCTGGGCAGCAATATAAACCTCTTTTTGGCAAAAATATAACACATATACAGCGGGGCACTGTATATATGTATGAGCCCCCGCCAATTTTACAGTTTAAGCGGGACAGAAGCCTGCCGCCGAGGGTGCGGGGCTTCTCCCTCAGCACTCACCAGCGCCATTTTTTCTTCACAGCACCGCTGAGAGGAAGCTCCCCGGACTCTCCCCTGCTTATACCACGGTAGACAAGAGAGTTGAAAAGAGGGGGGGGGGGGGCACATAATTTGGCGCAAATTACATGCTGCAGTACTACTGGGCAAACATTAAGTTACTGTGTATTCCTGGGTTATATAGCGCTGGGGTGTGTGCTGGCATACTCTCTCTCTGTCTCTCCAAAGGGCCTTGTGGGGAAACTGTCTTCAGAAAAAGCATTCCCTGTGTGTGTGGTGTGTCGGTACACATGTGTCGACATGTCTGAGGAAGAAGGCTATATTAGAGAGGAGCAGGAGCAAATGAATGTGGTGTCTCCGCCGACAGCTGATTGGATGGATATGTGGAATGTTTTAAATGCTAGTGTAAACTCATTGCACAAAAGATTAGACAAGGCTGAAGCTTTGGGACAGTCAGGGTCTCAACCCATGCCTGATCCTATGTTGCAGGGACTGTCAGGGTCTCATAAGCGCCCACTATCCCAGATTGTTGACACAGATACAGACACGGACTCTGACTCCAGTGTCGATTACGATGATGCAAAGTTACAGCCAAAATTGGCAAAATCCATTCGATATATGATTATGGCAATAAAAGATGTTTTGCACATCAGAGAGGAACCCCCTGTCCCTGACAAGAGGGTACATATGTACAAGGTGAAAAAGCCTGAGGTAACCTTTGAGGGGGTCACACGAGCTGAACGAGTTATGTGAAAAAGCTTGGGAATCTCCAGATAAAAGACTGCAGATTTCCAAAAGGATTCTTATGGCGTATCCTTTCCCATCAATGGATAGGTTACGATGGGAATCCTCCCCTAGGGTGGACAAAGCATTAACACGCTTATCCAAGAAGGTAGCCCTCCCGTCCCAGTATACGGCTACCCTCAAAGAGTCTGCTGACCGCAAACAGGAGATTACCCTGAAGTCCATTTATACACATTCAGGTACCTTACTCAGACCGGCAATTGCGTCGGCCTGGGTGTGTAGTGCTGTAGCGGCATGGACGGATACCTTATCTGTGGGGATGGATACCCTAGATAAGGATACTATTTTATTGACCCTGGGGCATATAAGAGATGCTGTCCTATATATGTGTGTATGCAAACTACAGGTGGTGCTGCAGGGCTCATACCCTTTTACTTGTCTTTTAGAGCAACTCTGGAGCTGTTTCTGGGTCCAGCTGCTGCAAGAAATCAGCTTGAATGCTTCAGGGGCTGGGGCATGGCCAACATGAGCCCACACTGATGGGGGGTGGGGGTGTATAAAGCGATTTAGGGGTCATCCAAGCGCAACCCCACAAAGGCCGCCATGCCCTGCGTGACCCTTTTCTCTTTTCATATGCAGACGAGGGTTGCAGCCAACTATGCCCACTGCTTGGATGACATCACTATATGCAAATCCATCTGCTGCAGGCCTTCCCCCAGGAATGCTTGCAGTAGTTGTTGCATTTGGTTTGTTGTTTGGGGGTGCTTCAGTATTAGGCAGCCTTCTGCCCTCCCACATTCGTCTGAAAATGTGTTCTCCCTGCAGTTGTTGTTCCCAGATGAGAGTTCCCTTGTGCTTCCTCAGTTGAATCTCCTTAACTTGACAGGGGTGTGCCCGAGCAGCCGCCCTCCACAGCCCTATCCCAACACATACTTATCTTGCATATGAGATCTCTTGATCATGAAGATAGTTCTCACAGGGTGAGGTTCATCCATTACATTTTAAAGTAGGAAGGTACAAATTACATATTCAAATTACATATATGTGCTGGATTCAAATGTTTTCCCCCCTTCCTTTCTCAATTGTGCCCATCAGCAGCTATTCTAATGTTGCTGCCAATGGGTGTGACGCATTCATTTCTTCTGTGGGGTACACTGGACTCCACAAGGATTCACATTGTATATGTACACCAGAGTAGGATCTTGATCTGAGGCACCAACAGGCTCAAAGCTTTTGACTGTTCCCAAGATGCTCAGCGCCCCCTCCTCTATAACCTCGCTTCCATGAACAGGGAGCTCAGTTTGTAGTTGGTGCCTTCAGTAGCAGGCCACTTAACAGGGGGCTTCCTCAGGCAGCCTATTCTTAGCTATTAATTTTGGCAAGAAAAGAAGAACTTTTTTTATAAGAATCTACAAGGGCTGCAGCAGGCTAGGTCTAATAGACCTCTTTACTGCAGCTCCATCACTCCCAGTGGCGCAGTATACTCCCGTGCCCCGGTTGCTGGGTCACTGCAGCGGAGGCTCCGGTTTCTTCCTAAGGTCAGTCACACACACACCGCCCTCCGGGATCACGAGGCCGCTGATGGGGGCGGGCCGTGTGCGCACTGGCGTGGACACTGATTACTGGGCAGCCGCTCCACTAGCCACCAGGGACAGTTAAGGAGCACAGCTCTGGGGTTTTTTCTCCTATATTAACCCCATTTTGTACTACCCGCAGTGCATTGTGATAGGTAATGGGGCCTGATTCAGGTTGGATCGCAATCCAACTGCAAAAACTGCTAAGAGCATACGCATCCGCCTGCATTTTCTGCGGCACCCCGCAGATAATGCGATCACCTCTGCCTGTGAATCGGTGAAGGGGGGGGGGGAGGGGGGTCAACAACACTCCATTTCCAAGTCGGAGATGGAGCGGTGCGGGGGCACGGTTTCAAAATGGGGTCGGCAACGGAGAAACAGGAGGCGTGGTCAGAGCAGCTGCATGACATCACATGGGCCGGACTCTGCCAGTGGAGCCCCAGCGTCATGAGGTAGATTTTGTAGAGGCCGGGGAGGACTTCTGTTCCTGGGAACTAGCTGTGTTGTGCAGCTTTATTCCTCTGCCCCTACCTCTGGCAAGAAAGGACGCACCTCGCACTTTCTTGTTTCTTTGTGACCGAAAGGACTGCATTTGATAATGCGGAGCTTTCTTATGCTGTGAGGGAACATAAGGTAAAAAATTTGATTTTCCAACTGTAGCTGTGCGTGTTAATGCTTTGTCCATCCTACGGGAGGATTTCCATCGTAACCTATCCGTTGATGGAAAAGGATACGCCATAAGAATCCTTTTGGAAATCTGCAGTCTTTTATCTGGAGATTCCCAAGCTTTTTCACATAACTCGTTCAGCTCGTGTGACCCCCTCAAAGGTTACTTTCCCTTGTACATATGTACCCTCTTGTCAGGGACAGGGGGTTCCTCTGTGATGTGCAAAACATCTTTTATTGCCATAATCATATATCGAATGGATTTTGCCAATTTTGGCTGTAACTTTGCATCATCGTAATCGACACTGGAGTCAGAATCCGTGTCGGTATCTGTGTCAACAATCTGGGATAGTGGGCGCTTATGAGACCCTGACAGTCCCTGCAACATAGGATCAGGCATGGGTTGAGTCCCTGACTGTCCCAAAGCTTCAGCCTTGTCTAATCTTTTGTACAATGAGTTTACACTAGCATTTAAAACATTCCACATATCCATCCAATCAGGTGTCAGCGGAGACACCACATTCATTTGCTCCCGCTCCTCTCTAATATAGCCTTCTTCCTCAGACATGTCGACACACGTGTACCGACACACCACACACACAGGGAATACTTTTTCTGAAGACAGTTTCCCCACAAGGCCCTTTGGAGAGACAGAGAGAGAGTATGCCAGCACACTCCCCAGCGCTATATAACCCAGGAATAACACAGTAACTTAATGTTTGTCCAGTAGCGCTGCTGTATGTAATTTGCGCCGAATTATGTGCCCCCCTCTCTTTTCAACCCTCTTCTCTACCGTGGTATAAGCAGCGGAGAGTCCGGGGAGCTTCCTCTCAGCGGTGCTGTGGAGAAAAAATGGCGCTGGTGAGTGCTGAGGGAGAAGCCCCGCCCCCTCGGCGGCGGGCTTCTGTCCCGCTTAAACTGTAAAATTGGTGGGGGCTCATACATATATACAGTGCCCAGCTGTATATATGTTATATTTTTGCTAAAAAGAGGTTTATATTGCTGCCCAGGGCGCCCCCCCTGCGCCCTGCACCCTTACAGTGACCGGAGTATGTGAGGTGTATGGGAGCAATGGCGCACAGCTGCAGTGCTGTGCGCTACCTCAGTGAAGATCATGAACTCTGTGGAGCCCGACTATCCCCATGGTCCTTACGGAGTCCCCAGCATCCTCTAGGACGTTAGAGAAACTAGGATTTTAATACCTACCGGTAAATCCTTTTCTCTTAGTCTGTTGAGGATGCTGGGCACTCGTCCCAGTGTGTACTGTGTCTGCAGTTATTAAATGGCCCTTAACTCCAGAACATTTATGTGGAGACAACTTTCCTGACTTGACCATCTTCCTTGGACGTTTTCCCCCTGTGTGACTGCTCCCCAGCCTCGGAGGGTTGCATCTGTGGTCCCTAGGATCCAGTCCTGGATCCCGAACCATCGCCCCTCTAGGAGGTGAGAACTGTGCAGCCACCAATGGAGTGAGATTCTGGTCTTGGAAGACAGGATTATCCTCCGGTGCATGTGTAGGTGGGATCCGGACCAATTGTCCAACAGGTCCCACTGGAACACTCTGGCATGGAACCTGCCAAACTGAATGGTCTCGTAGGCCACAACCATCTTCCCCAGCAACTGAATGCATTGATGGATTAACACTCTTGCTGGTTTCAGAATTTGTTTGACCAGACTCTGGATCTCCATAGCCTTTCCACTGGAAGAAAACCTCTTCTGTGTCCAGTATGTGTTATGATTCCAGCACTCTGGTCAGAGAAGATCTTATGGCAAGGACCGGTGCACTGGAACGGAATGCTGGGGAAGGGAGCAGGACAGGAAAATAGCCCCTGGCGCCCTAACTCTGTTGTCTCACCCGTGTTGTCAGAAATCCCCTGCGAGACTATGGTTTCTTGAGCCCTTGGCAGCCGCGTTTGAAGGGCGGATTATGTCTGCCCAACTTCGATGCCCCCCGGTCTTAATGAGAGACAAAGGGAAACCCGAGACAGGGTGATAACAAGAGGCCCTCTAACTAAACAACCAGGCCAGGGGCTAAGCAAACTCAAAACTATAATATGTGCGGAGAAACCGCCAGGAAAAAGGACAACCAAAATATCCACTTGTCCAATTCTCCTACCCGGCACCGCCGAGTACCAGAGAGGACTTGTGGAAGCGGAACCCTCCGCAAATGCTCCAAACACAAAATATAAAAGGTAAAGCGGCTGAGCCGCAACACACGGCAGAGCCGCAACTCACGAACACCACTGGATATAAAACGGTGATCAGTCAGGACTCCAGGGAACCAAACGACCTCTTGGGATGAGATGACAACTCCCGAATACCGGACTTCTGCGGACTGGAATGACCGGATACAGCAGGACTGGAAACAGACTCTCAGCAAACAAAGGCAGCATGCAGGAAGCTATTACCGGCATCTGTGAGAAGCCCTGGGAGTGTATTTAACAAGGAGTCCTCCAATCAGCTGCTAAAGGCTGATTAGAATAAATGCTGTGCAGCTGCCTTGCTGCACGGCCAGAGAGCAGGTGAATATCTTAATTTCCTAAAACCTAGCAACGGGGAACGCGGTCCACCAGTGGCGTCCCCGTTGCTAGGGTCCGTGCGGCTCAGCGCGCCCGGCGTCTAGCGTTGCTAGGGAGCCGGCGGCTGTACGTGCACGGCATCTCTAGTTGCTAGGCGCCGGGCCGCGCAGACCATCAAGCGGACCCCGGCGCCTAACAGTACCCCCCCCTTGAGGAGGGGTCAAGGAACCCCTAAAGCCAGGTTTCTGAGGAAATTCCCGAAAAAATGCCCTCTTGAGCCTCGGGGCATGAAGATCCTTATCCAGGACCCAAGACCTTTCCTCCGGACCATAGCCTTTCCAGTGAACCAGAAAATACAGCCGATCCCGGGACAATTTGGAATCGAGAACCTTCTCTACCAAGAACTCCTGTTGTCCCTGTACATCCACTGGAGATCTACCCTGAGAGATCTTCCGAGGAAATCTACTGGAAGAAACGTATTGTTTCAACAGGGAACAATGAAACGTATTTCCAATCCTGAGAGATCTTGGTAAACGTAACCGAAAGGCAACTGGGTTGACTCTTTTAATAATAAGAAATGGCCAAATAAATTTGGGTCCCAGTCTAGCTGAGGATTGTCGAAGCCTGATGTTGCGAGTCGACAACCACACCCTATCTCCCACCTTAAAAGTGCAAGGACGTCGGAGCCTGTCAGAAAATTTCTTCTCTCGAAAGGCCGCTTTTCTGAGAGCAAGGTGCACCTTTTTCCAAATGGCTCTGAGATGGGAGGTTAAGGTAAGCGAGGAGACTGAGGAATGATGAAAAAAAGAATTAGCTCTGGGGTGAAAACCAAAAACTGAAAAGAATGGAGACTCTTTAGTGGAGGAATGACAAGAATTATTGTAAGCAAATTCAGCCAACGGAAGAAACTCGGACCAATCATTCTGGAGTTTGGCTGAATACAAGCGCAAATATTGTTTCAATGATTGGTTAACTCGTTCGGTTTGCCCGTTGGATTGTGGGTGGTAACCGGATGTTAACGACAATTTCATCTTCAATGAGGCACAAAAACATTTCCAGAATTGTGCGATGAATTGTGGACCCCGATCAGAAACAATATCAGTAGGCAACCCATGAAGCCTGAATACATGGCGGAGAAACAAAACTGCCAACCCTTGGGCAGAAGGCAATCGGGGAAGAGCAATAAAATGAGCCATTTTACTAAAACGGTCCACTACCACCCATATGACTCGGAATCCGGCTGAAAGGGGAAGGTCAACCACAAAATCCATGGAAATATGAGACCATGGCCTGAGAGGAACATTTAAGGGCATAAGTTGCCCGATGGGCAAGGAACGGGGAACCTTATGCTGTGCACAAACCTGACATGAATAAACAAATTCCTTGACGTCTTTAGAAAGACCAGGCCACCATACTGAGCGAGAGACTAACTCCAATGTCTTAGAGACTCCTGGATGCCCTGAAACTTTGTTATCATGGAATTCCGTTAAAACAGTAACTCTCAAAAACTCAGGGACGTAAAGACGACCAGCAGGAGTAATTCTAGGAGCTTGGTGTTGAAGCTGTTTTAACTGGGTAAATAAATCTTGTGTGAGGCCCGCCCAGATGACCGAAGATGGAAGTATGGGGGTAACAGGATTGTTATTGTGAACCGGAAGAAAGCTATGTGACAGGGCATCAGCCTTAGTATTCTTGGAACCAGGCCTGAAAGTGATTATAAATTTGAAACGCGTAAAAAAAATAATGCCCAACGTGCCTGCCGGGCATTAAGCCGCTTAGCCGATTCAATCTATTGCAGGTTCTTATGGTCAGTCAATACCGAAATAGTATGTTTTGCTCCCTCCAGCCAATGCCTCCACTCCTCGAAAGCCCATTTTACCGCCAGTAACTCCCGATTACCAACGTCATAGTTGGATTCAGCGGAGGAGAATTTCCTGGACATAAAGGCACAAGGATGTAACTCCAGAGACTCCGGATCCTTTTGAGAAAGGATAGCCCCCACTCCAACCTCCGAGGCATCAACCTCCACCACAAAGGGCAATTCCGGATTAGGATGTCTGAGGACTGGAGCCGAGACAAAGGCTTGTTTCAAGGCCCGAAAGGACAACTCAGCTTCACGCGACCAGTTGGTAGGATCCGCTCCTTTCTTTGTCAGAGCTACAATGGGAGCAACCAGGTCAGAAAAAGACTGAATGAACCTTCTATAATAATTCGCAAACCCTAAAAAACGCTTAATTGCTTTTAAATTGGTGGGTTGCGCCCAACTAAGGATGGCCTGGAGTTTCTTTGGTTCCATGGAAAATTATGTACCCTAAAAAAGATACTTCCGTGACATGAAACTCACACTTCTCCAGCTTGGCATATAAATGATTCTCACATAAATTTTGAAGAACCAGACGCACCTGGGTAACATGTTGTTCCATTGATTTAGAAAAAATCAGGATGTCGTCTAAGTAAACGACCACGAATTTCCCTAGGAAGTCACGGAGCACATCGTTAATGAGGTCTTGAAAAACTGCCGGAGCATTGGACAGGCCGAACGGCATCACCAGGTATTCGTAGTGACCCGACTGAGTACTGAAGGCCGTTTTCCACTCATCTCCAGATTTAATTCGGATGAGGTTGTACGCTCCTCTAAGGTCAATTTTAGAAAAAATCACAGCAGAACGTAACTGATCAAAGAGTACAGAAATCAACGGCAAAGGATAGGTGTTTTTAACTGAGATCTTATTCAGGGCTCTAAAATCAATGCAAGGTCTAAGCGAGCCATCCTTTTTCTCCACAAAGAAGAAGCCTGCACTTAAAGGAGATTTTGATGGTCTAATAAATCCTTTCTCAAGGCTCTCCTTTACATAATCATTCATAGCCGCAGTTTCTGGCCCGGATAATGCATATAATCTTCCCTTTGGCAATGCGGCACCAGAAATTAACTCAATAGCACAATCATAAGGCCGATGGGGAGGCAGAATGTCCGCATTGCCTTTGGAGAAAACATCAGCAAACTCCTGGTATTCCACCGGAATGAGTTCTGGAATGATAGCTGCTACTCTGACTGGAAACGTGATACATTCCTTATCACAAAAAGTACCCCAATGTGAAATCTCCCCCGACCGCCAATCAATGGTGGGATTATGAAAGGCCAGCCAAGGGTGACCCAGAACAACTGGAACTGCTGGGCAATGTGTAAGAAAGAACTCGATTTTCTCGGAATGTAGAGCTCCTACTGTAAGTAGTACAGGGGGTGTACGGAGAGAAATAATCCCATTAGACAGCGGACTCCCATCTAAGCCATGCATGGTGACACACCTACCCAAAGGTAACTGAGGAATGCCTAAGGCCTTAGCCCAAGTTAAATCCATAAAGTTTCCTGCAGCTCCACTGTCAACAAAAGCCGACACCAAAGAACTGAGGCTGCCAAAGGAAACTTTAACTGGGACTAAAAGGGAGTTATTCGAGGAGATAAGCTGCAGACCTAGGTGAACCCCCTCACAATTCACCTGGTCAAAGCGTTTCCCGACTTGTTTGGACAATTACGAGCAAAATGTCCCTTACCCCCACAGTACAGACAAAGACCAGAATTTTGCCTTCTGGCTCTTTCTTCAGGAGACAGCCGGGAGAGACCCATCTGCATGGTCTCCTCTACGTCTTCAGGAATGGAATATACACACGGACTTGACCTTACAGGTGCTCCTTTTTCAGCCCTCCGCTCTCTGAGACGACGATCAATCTTAATAGAAAGCTCCATGAGTTTATCGAGAGTCTCAGGAGCGGGGTACTGAAGGAGACTGTCTTTTATAGACTCTGATAAGCCGAGGCGAAACTGACTGCGCAGGGCTGGGTCATTCCAGCCACAGTCGTTCGACCAACGGCGAAACTCCGTACAATAAACCTCTGCAGGATTTCTACCCTGTCTGAGAGCGCGCAACTGACTTTCAGCGGACGCCTCTCTATCAGGGTCATCATACAAGAGCCCTAAAGACTCAAAAAAAGCGTCAATTGACAACAATGCCGGATCCTCTGCTCTTAAACCAAATGCCCAGGTCTGAGGATCCCCCTGGAGCAAAGAAATAATAAACCCGACCCGCTGAGATTCAGTTCCCGAGGAAGTCGGTCTTAAACGAAAATAAAGTTTACAGGATTCTTTAAAATTAAAAAACTCTTTTCTATCACCAGAAAAACGGTCAGGCAAATGCATCTTTGGTTCAGGGACTACCCTTGGGGAAGCTCGCAAAAGATCTTCCTGCGACTTCACCCGAAGAAAAAGATCCTGAACCATCTGAGTAAGTTCTTGAATCTGGCTGACTAAGAGCTGACCAGGATTTGGCCCTAAACCTGTTGGATTCATGAGGCCGATAAACTCTCACAAAACTGAATGAGAAAAAATTAAACCCCGTTTAATTTTAAGTTTTGGTATGGCCGGTAATAATGTTATGATTCCAGCACTCTGGTCAGAGAAGATCTTATGGCAAGGACTGGAGCACTGGAACGGAATGCTGGGGAAGGGAGCAGGACAGGAAAATAGCCCCTGGCGCCCTAACTCTGTTGTCTCACCCATGTTGTCAGAAATCCCCTGCGAGACTATGGTTTCTTGAGCCCTTGGCAGCCGCGTTTGAAGGGCGGATTATGTCTGCCCAACTTCGATGCCCCCCGGTCTTAATGAGAGACAAAGGGAAACCTGAGACAGGGTGATAACAAGAGGCCCTCTAACTAAACAACCAGGCCAGGGGCTAAGCAAACTCAAAACTATAATATGTGCGGAGAAACCGCCAGGAAAAAGGACAACCAAAATATCCACTTGTCCAATTCTCCTACCCGGCACCGCCAAGTACCAGAGAGGACTTGTGGAAGCGGAACCCTCCGCAAATGCTCCAAACACAAAATATAAAAGGTAAAGCGGCTGAGCCGCAACACACGGCAGAGCCGCAACTCACGAACACCACTGGATATAAAACGGTGATCAGTCAGGACTCCAGGGAACCAAACGACCTCTTGGGATGAGATGACAACTCCCGAATACCGGACTTCTGCGGACTGGAATGACCGGATACAGCAGGACTGGAAACAGACTCTCAGCAAACAAAGGCAGCATGCAGGAAGCTATTACCGGCGTCTGTGAGAAGCCCTGGGAGTGTATTTAACAAGGAGTCCTCCAATCAGCTGCTAAAGGCTGATTAGAATAAATGCCGTGCAGCTGCCTTGCTGCACGGCCAGAGAGCAGGTGAATATCTTAATTTCCTAAAGCCTAGCAACGGGGAACGCGGTCCGCCAGTGGCGTCCCCGTTGCTAGGGTCCGTGCGGCTCAGCGCACCCGGCGTCTAGCGTTGCTAGGGAGCCGGCGGCTGTACGTGCACGGCGTCTCTAGTTGCTAGGCGCCGGGCCGCGCAGACCATCAAGCGGACCCCGGCGCCTAACAGTATGACTCCCAAAAACAACAACCGCGTCATTGGGACCAACTGCGATTTTGGCAAGTTTAGGAGCCAACCATGTTGTTGAAGAACTGTCAGGGAGAGTGCAATGTTTTGCACCAACTGGTCCCTGGATCTCGCCTTTATCAGGAGATCATCCAAGTACGGGATAATTGTGACTCCTTGCTTGCGAAGGAGAACCATAATTTCCACCATCACCCTGGTGAAAATCCTCGGAGCCGTGGACAGACCAAACGGCAATGTCTGAAATTGGTCATGACAATCCTGAATTGCAAACCTTAGGTAGCTTGAGGCAGTGGCTAAATGGGAACATGTAAGTAGGCATCCTTTATGTCTACCAAAACCATGAAATCTCCGTCCTCCGGACTGGAGATCACTGCCCTGAGAAAATTCCATCTTGAAATTGAATTTCTTTAGGAAGAAATTGAGGGATTTCAGATTTAAGATTGGTCTGACTGAGCCGTCCGGCTTCGGGACCACGAAGAGGCTTGAATAAAAACCTTCTCCCTGCTGACTAAGGCCAATTTGAACAATCGGTGAGGGGGAACGTCTTGAAACCCCAGTTTGTACCCTTGGGACACTATTTGTAAAACCCACGAGTCCAGGTCCGAATGAATCCAGAACTGACTGAAGAGTTTTAGACGTGCCCCCACTGGTGTGGGCTCCTGCAAGAAAGCCCCAGTGTCATGCAGTGGATTTGGCAGAAGCAGAGGACAATCTCTGGTCCTGCAATCTTGAAGAGGCTACAGACCTCTTCCTTTTCCTTCCTCTACCTGCAAAGAAAGGGGAATCTAAACTTCTTGCATATCTATTGGGCCAAAATGACTGCGGTAGATAATGATGCGTCTTCATCCGTTGACAGGGAACATAGGGCAAGAAGGTTGACTTACCATTGAAATGAGGATGCATCTTGCTGCCTTTCCAATGAAGCAAGTTTAATTTAGTAATAGGTGAAAAACCATCCTTACAAAGGTGTTAATCAGAGACTTGGCTTTGTGGACACTTTTCAGAGAACAAATTTGTTAGCATAAAAATAAAGCCAGAAAATGAAGAGCTGTTTAATCACTCAATTGGATTTTTCTGCCAGCATATTTTTTTTCTCTGCAACCCACTGCTAAATTGTGCTTCCTAGCTGTTTTTATAAAATCACTGAATCAAATCTAACTCTGATTACATCAGAGAAGGCCAGGTACCCTACACCATAACAGGGGGTTTGAAATTTTGACTTGTCTACTTAAAGATCACCAAAATCTGATAACAAGGTCAATTAGGTCCCTGGGTGGGATTGAACCACCAACCTTATGGTTAATAGCCGTACATACTAACTGATTGCGCCACAGAGACACTTTGCAAAAGCTCATACTGACAAAGGCTAATAAGCATTCATCCAAAACGTTTCCTAGAAAAACTTTAAAAAGTCAATAATCTGGAGAGTTTTTGTAAGATGTTTCTTCCATCAACCAACGAAGAAACACATTGGTACTTTCCCATGATGAGTGAGTGCTTCAGGATCTCTTGCACTTACATGTGCAGCAGAGTACTGCAATGGAAGCATGCTGGGCCCATAACCCAGAGGTAGGCAGATTGAAACTATCCTCTGCTATATGCATTTTTTTTTGTTAATTAAAGTAATCCAAAACTGGGATTGATATTTTGTCTCTTTTATTTTTACTTAAAGTACAATAACTTTTACCATTTTAATTTGTTTTAATAGAATATCGACAGTATTGTTTTCTTTCAAAAATCCACTTCATTTTCTGTACCCTATTATTAAAATGGTAATTGACAAAAACAAACTACATTGTCACCAGAAGAGCAATACAAAATGTACAAGTGATATATTAAAATCATCTTTCCAGCTTGAATTTCAATGATGCATTGGGTCAACAATTTTGTGAGAAACATCTTCACCCTTAAATAAAGATTTTCTTAATTCCTTACCTGTGTGCTAATTAGATATCACCTTGTTTTCACATTAAACAGACTTCCACATGAGAAAGCAGCAAGGATGCAGTGGCGTTAATGTTTCCTGGTGTCAACCTGTATTATTTCAGTAGACATTGAAATGAGGATACATCTTGCTGCCTTTCCAATGAAGCAAGTTTAATTTAGTAATAGGTGAAAAACCATCCCTACAAAGGTGTTAATCAGAGACTTGGCTTTGTGGACACTTTTCAGAGAACAAATTTGTTAGCATAAAAATAAAGCCAGAAAATGAAGAGCTGTTTAATCACGCAATTTGATTTTTTTGCCAGCATATTTCTTTTTCTCTGCAACCCACTGCTAAATTGTGCTTCCTAGATGTTTTTATAAAATCACTGAATCAAATCTAACTCTGATTACATCAGAGAAGGCCAGGTACCCTACACCATAACAGGGGGTATGAAATTTGACTTGTCTACTTAAAGATCACCAAAATCTGATAACAAGGTCAATTACGTCCCTGGGTGGGATTGAACCACCAACCTTTTGGTTAATAGCCGTACACACTAACTGATTGCGCCACAGAGACACTTTGCAAAAGTCCATACTGACAATTGCTAATAAGCATTCATCTAAAACGATTCCTAGAAAAACTTAAAAAAGTCAATAATCTGGAGAGTTTTTGTAAGATGTTTCTTCTATCAACCAACGAAGAAACACATTGGTACTTTCCCATGATGAGTGAGTGCTTCAGGATCTCTTGCACTTACATGTGCAGCAGAGTACAGCAATGGAAGCATGCTGGGCCTATAACCCAGAGGTAGGCAGATTGAAACTATCCTCTGCTATATGCATTTTTTTGTTTGTTAATTAAAGTAATCCAAAACTGGGATTGATATTTTGGCTCTTTTATTTTTACTTAAAGTACAATAACTTTTACCATTTTAATTTGTTTTAATAGTATATTGACAGTATTGTTTTCTTTCAAAAATCCACTTAATTTTCTTTACCCTATTATTAAAATGGTAATTGACAAAAACAAACTACATTGTCACCAGAAGAGCAATACAAAATGTACAAGTGATATATTAAAATCATCTTTCCAGCTTGAATTTCAATGATGCATTGGGGCAACGATTTTGTGAGAAACATCTTCACCCTTTAATAAAGATTTTCTTAATTCCTTACCTGTGTGCTAATTAGATATCACCTTGTTTTCACATTAAACAGACTTCCACATGAGAAAGCAGCAAGGATGCAGTGGCGTTAATGTTTCCTGGTGTCAACCTGTATTATTTCAGTAGACATTGAAATGAGGATGCATCTTGCTGCCTTTCCAATGAAGCAAGTTTAATTTAGTAATAGGTGAAAAACCATCCTTACAAAGGTGTTAATCAGAGACTTGGCTTTGTGGACACTTTTCAGAGAACAAATTTGTTAGCATAAAAATAAAGCCAGAAAATAAAGAGCTGTTTAATCACTCAATTGGATTTTTCTGCCTGCATATTTTTTTTCTCTGCAAACCACTGCTAAATTGTGCTTCCTAGCTGTTTCTATAAAATCACTGAATCAAATCTAACTCTGATTACATCAGAGAAGGCCAGGTACCCTACACCATAACAGGGGGTTTGAAATTTTGACTTGTCTACTTAAAGATCACCAAAATCTGATAACAAGGTCAATTAGGTACCTGGGTGGGATTGAACCACCAACCTTTTGGTTAATAGCCGTACATACTAACTGATTGCGCCACAGAGACACTTTGTAAAAGTATATACTGACAAAGGCTAATAAGCATTCATCTAAAACGTTTCCTAGAAAAACTTTAAAAAGTCAATAATCTGGAGAGTTTTTGTAAGATGTTTCTTCCATCAACCAACGAAGAAACACATTGGTACTTTCCCATGATGAGTGAGTGCTTCAGGATCTCTTGCACTTACATGTGCAGCAGAGTACAGCAATGGAAGCATGCTGGGCCCATAACCCAGAGGTAGGCAGATTGAAACTATCTTCTGCTATATGCATTTTTTTTGTTAATTAAAGAAATCCAAAACTGGGATTGATATTTTGGCTCTTTTATTTTTACTTAAAGTACAACAACTTTTACCATTTTAATTTGTTTTAATAGTATATTGACAGTATTGGTTTCTTTCAAAAATCCACTTCATTTTCTTTACCCTATTATTAAAATGGTAATTGACAAAAACAAACTACATTGTCACCAGAAGAGCAATACAAAATGTACAAGTGATATATTAAAATCATATTTCCAGCTTGAATTTCAATGATGCATTGGGGCAACGATTTTGTGAGAAACATCTTCACCCTTAAATAAAGATTTTCTTAATTCCTTACCTGTGTGCTAATTAGATATCACCTTGTTTTCATATTAAACAGACTTCCACATGAGAAAGCAGCAAGGATGCAGTGGCGTTAATGTTTCCTGGTGTCAACTTGTATTATTTCAGTAGACATTGAAATGAGGATGCATCTTGCTGCCTTTCCAATTAAGCAAGTTTAATTTAGTAATAGGTGAAAAACCATCCTTACAAAGGTGTTAATCAGAGACTTGGCTTTGTGGACACTTTTCAGAGAACAAATTTGTTAGCATAAAAATAAAGCCAGAAAATGAAGAGCTGTTTAATCACTCGATTGGATTTTTCTGCCAGCATATTTTTTTTCTCTGCAACCCACTGCTAAATTGTGCTTCCTAGCTGTTTTTTTATAAAATCACTGAATCAAATCTAACTCTGATTACATCAGAGAAGGCCATGTACCCTACACCATAAGAGGGGGTTTGAAATTTTGACTTGTCTACTTAAATATCACCAAAATCTGATCACAAGTTTAATTACGTCCCTGGGTGGGATTGAACCACCAACCTTTCGGTTAATAGCCGAACACACTAACCGATTGCGCCACAGAGACACTTTGCAAAAAGTGCTTACTGACAAAGGTTAATAAGCATACATCTAGAACGTTTCCTAGAAAAACATAAAAAAATCAATAATCTGGAGAGTTTTTGTAAGATGTTTCTTCCATCAACCAACGAATAAACACATTGGTACTTTCCCATGATGAGTGAGTGCTTCAGGATCTCTTGCACTTACATGTGCAGCAGAGTACTGCAATGGAAGCATGCTGGACCCATAACCCAGAGGTAGGCAGATTGAAACTATCCTTTGCTATATGCATTTTTTTTGTTAATTTAAGTAATCAAAACTGGGATTGATATTTTTGCTCTTTTATTTTTACTTAAAGTACAATAACTTTTACCATTTTAATTTGTTTTAATAGTATATTGACAGTATAGTTTTCTTTCAAAAATCCACTTAATTTTCTTTACCCTGTTATTAAAATGGTAATTGACAAAAAAAACTACATTGTCACCAGAAGAGCAATACAAAATGTACAAGTGATATATTAAAATCATCTTTCCAGCTTGAATTTCAATGATGCATTGGGGCAACAATTTTGTGAGAAACATCTTCACCCTTAAATAAAGATTTTCGTAATTCCTTACCTGTGTGCTAATTAGATATCACCTTGTTTTCACATTAAACAGACTTCCACATGAGAAAGCAGCAAGGATGCAGTGGCGTTAATGTTTCCTGGTGTCAACCTGTATTATTTCAGTAGACATTGAAATGAGGATGCATCTTGCTGCCTTTCCAATGAAGCAAGTTTAATTTAGTAATAGGTGAAAAACCATCCCTACAAAGGTGTTAATCAGAGACTTGGCTTTGTGGACACTTTTCAGAGAACAAATTTGTTAGCATAAAAATTAAGCAAGAAAATTAAGAGCTGTTAAATCAAGCAATTTGATTTTTTTGCAAGCATATTTCTTTTTCTCTGCAACCCACTGCTAAATTGTGCTTCCTAGATGTTTTTATAAAATCACTGAATCAAATCTAACTCTGATTACATCAGAGAAGGCCAGGTACCCTACACAATAAGAGGGGGTTTGAAATTTTGACTTGTCTACTTAAATATCACCAAAATCTGATGACAAGGTCAATTACGTCCCTGGGTGGGATTGAACCACCAACCTTTTGGTTAAAAGCCGTACACACTAACTGATTGTGCCACAGAGACACTTTGCAAAAGTACATACTGACAAAGGCTAATAAGCATTCATCTAAAACGTTTCCTAGAAAAACTTAATAAAGTCAATAATCTGGAGAGTTTTTGTAAGATGTTTCTTCTATCAACCAACGAAGAAACACATTGGTACTTTCCCATGATGAGTGAGTGCTTCAGGATCTCTTGCACTTACATGTGCAGCAGAGTACAGCAATGGAAGCATGCTGGGCCCATAACCCAGAGGTAGGCAGATTGAAACTATCCTCTGCTATATGCATTTTTTTGTTTGTTAATTAAAGTAATCCAAAACTGGGATTGATATTTTGGCTCTTTTATTTTTACTTAAAGTACAATAACTTTTACCA
This sequence comes from Pseudophryne corroboree, assembly GCF_028390025.1. NCBI lineage: Eukaryota > Metazoa > Chordata > Amphibia > Anura > Myobatrachidae > Pseudophryne > Pseudophryne corroboree. The sequence goes on from NW_026969575.1 coordinate 23,436, forward strand.
TTTTAATTTGTTTTAATAGTATATTGACAGTATTGTTTTCTTTCAAAAATCCACTTAATTTTCTTTACACTATTATTAAAATGGTAATTGACAAAAACAAACTACATTGTCACCAGAAGAGCAATACAAAATGTACAAGTGATATATTAAAATCATCTTTCCAGCTTGAATTTCAATGATGCATTGGGGCAACGATTTTGTGAGAAACATCTTCACCCTTAAATAAAGATTTTCTTAATTCCTTACCTGTGTGCTAATTAGATATCACCTTGTTTTCACATTAAACAGACTTCCACATGAGAAAGCAGCAAGGATGCAGTGGCGTTAATGTTTCCTGGTGTCAACCTGTATTATTTCAGTAGACATTGAAATGAGGATGCATCTTGCTGCCTTTCCAATGAAGCAAGTTTAATTTAGTAATAGGTGAAAAACCATCCTTACAAAGGTGTTAATCAGAGACTTGGCTTTGTGGACACTTTTCAGAGAACAAATTTGTTAGCATAAAAATAAAGCCAGAAAATAAAGAGCTGTTTAATCACTCAATTGGATTTTTCTGCCAGCATATTTTTTTTCTCTGCTACCCACTGCTAAATTGTGCTTCCTAGCTTTTTTTATAAAATCACTGAATCAAATCTAACTCTGATTACATCAGAGAAGGCCAGGTACCCTACACAATAACAGGGGGTATGAAATTTGACTTGTCTACTTAAAGATCACAAAAATCTGATAACAAGGTCAATTACGTCCCTGGGTGGGATTGAACCACTAACCTTTTGGTTAATAGCCGTACATACTAACTGATTGCGCCACAGAGACACTTTGCAAAAGTACATACTGACAAATGCTAATAAGCATTCATCTAAAACGTTTCCTAGAAAAACTTAAAAAAGTCAATAATCTGGAGAGTTTTTGTAAGATGTTTCTTCTATCAACCAACGAAGAAACACATTGGTACTTTCCCATGATGAGTGAGTGCTTCAGGATCTCTTGCACTTACATGTGCAGCAGAGTACAGCAATGGAAGCATGCTGGGCCCATAACCCAGAGGTAGGCAGATTGAAACTATCCTCTGCTATATGCATTTTTTTTTGTTAATTAAAGTAATCCAAAACTGGGATTGATATTTTGTCTCTTTTATTTTTACTTAAAGTACAATAACTTTTACCATTTTAATTTGTTTTAATAGTATATTGACAGTATTGTTTTCTTTCAAAAATCCACTTAATTTTCTTTACCCTATTATTAAAATGGTAATTGACAAAAACAAACTACATTGTCACCAGAAGAGCAATACAAAATGTACAAGTGATATATTAAAATCATCTTTCCAGCTTGAATTTCAACGATGCATTGGGGCAACGATTTTGTGAGAAACATCTTCACCCTTAAATAAAGATTTTCTTAATTCCTTACCTGTGTGCTAATTAGATATCACCAAACAAGGCTTCACCTTCATAGGGAAGAGACTCCCTTTCTTCTTGGAGTCAGCATCAGCATTCTCTTGGTGAATCCACAATGCCCTCCTATCCGACACTGCCATGAAATTGGCCCGTGAACTCAAGAGTCCTATATCCCTTGCAGTCTCACGTAAGTATGCTGCAGTGTCCTTGATATGATACAACGTAAGGAGTATCCCATCTCTCCAGGGTATCTATATCGGATGACAAGGTATTCGACCAATTCTTGAATACTACTACTCACCCATGCACATGTATTTGTATTCTGTCCGCGGCGGGAAATGAATAAACAACCAGAATCCTTTTGGGGATTTGAAACCATTTTGTCGAGCTGGCCCAGACTTTCTCAAACAGAGATGGAGGAACGTTACATCAGCTTTCATTATATATCTATATATACATACATATAGACCCCTTTGTCAGGAACAGCAGGGTCTTCAGTGATTTTAATATGTCCATAATATCCACAATCATGTACTGAATGCTCCTTGCCAATATTGGATCTAATCAGGAAACTTATGGTCGACATAAGTATCAGTATCCGTGTCAGTATCAGTGTGTAGTAACTGGGCAAAATAACATTTTTGCGACCCAGCGGGGCCTGAGGGAAAAGAAACATAGCCATGAATATCACATCTATTCTCTACGTCTGTGTCTGGGACACAGATTTATCCAACCTTACTCTGATATTACTGAAACATTTACCCAGTCAGTTATCGGTGGTGCCAACAGGGCCACCATCATATGTCTGCATTCCTAATATAGTTTCCTCTTGGGAAAAACAGGTCAGATTTCTTTGTCTCAGATCTTCCTCTAGCCTTGTTCTTCTTTTGAGAGTTCCCTTGTGCTGCCTCAGTTGGATCTCCTTCACTTGACAGGGGGGTGCCCGAGCAGCGACCCTCCCCAGCTCTAGCCCAACTCCTACTTACGTGCCAAGTGAGATACTATGATCAGGAAGGTGCTTCTCCCAGGGCAAGGCTCACCCATTGCACTCTGGGTGTGCTGCTCCTGCGATTTCCCCAAATGTGGGACACTTGACTGCATAATTTGTGTTTCCACTGGTCTGCTTTCATATAATTCAGATCTCTTTGTCTCAGGTCTCTCTCCAGCCTAGTTTGCTGTCTGTTTCCACTTCTTTTTTTTTTGAGCCCCTCCCTTCTATACCCTTGTGCACTATCCTGACTTCTCCTCCTGTCTGCTTACTTTGTGCCTTCCAACGCACAATGCGAACTACAGGTAGTGCTGCAGTGCCCACACCCTTTTACTTGCCTTACAGAGCAGCTCTGGAGCTGTTACAGTGCCCAGCTGCTGCAAGAAATCAGCTTGAATGCTTCAGGGGCTGGGGCATAGCCAACATGAGCCCCACACCGAAGGAGGGTGGAGGTGTTTAATGCGAACTAGGGGTCATCCAAGCGCCGCAAAAGGCCGCCATGCCCTGCACGCCCCTTTTCTCTTTTCATATGCAGATGAGGGTTGAAGCCAACTTTGACCCACTGCTTGGATGACATCACCGTATGCAAATCCATCTGCTGCAGGCCTTCCCCCAGGAATGCTTGTACTAGTTGTTGCATTTGGTTTGTTGTTTGGGGGTGCTTCAGTATTAGGCAGCCTTCTGCCCTCCCATGTTCATCTGAAAATATGTGTTCTCCCTGCAGTTGTTGTCCCCAGATGAGAGTTCCCTTGTGCTGCCTCAGTTGAATCTCCTTTACTTGACAGAGATGTGCCTGAGCAGCGGCCCTCCCCAGCTCTATCCCAAATCATACTTATTTTGCATAGGAGATACCATGGTCATGAAGATTGTTCTCCCAGGGTGAGGTTCATTCATTGCATTCTGAGTATGCTAACCCCTGTGATTTCCCCAAATGTGGGAAACTCGACTGCATTATTTGTGGTAGTGGGGGACTGTGTTTGTGCTTTCCTCTGGTCAGCTCTGGTAAAAGTCAGATTTCTTTGTCTCAGATCTTCCTCTAGCCTTGTTCTTCTTTCGAGAGTTCCCTTGTGCTGCCTCAGTTGGATCTCCTTCATTTGACAGGGGGGTGCCCGAGCAGCGACCCTCCCCAGCTCTAGCCCAACTCCTACTTACCTGCCAGGTGTGATACTATGATCATGAAGGTGCTTCTCCCAGGGCAAGACTCACCCATTGCACTCTGGGTGTGCTGCCCCTGTGATTTCCCCAAATGTGGGAAACTTGGCTGCATAATTTGTGTTTCCACTGGTCGGCTTTCATATAATTCAGATTTCTTTGTCTTAGGTCTCTCTCCAGCCTAGTTTGCTGTCTGCTGGCATACTCTCTCTCTGTCTCTCCAAAGGGCCTTGTGGGGAAACTGTCTTCAGAAAAAGCATTCCCTGTGTGTGTAGTGTGTCGGTACACGTGTGTCGACATGTCTGAGGAAGAAGGCTATATTAGAGAGGAGCGGGAGCAAATGAACGTGGTGTCTCCGCCGACACCTGATTGGATGGATATGTGGAATGTTTAAAATGCTAGTGTAAACTCATTGCACAAAAGATTAGACAAGGCAGAAGCTTTGGGACAGTCAGGGTCTCAACCAATGCCTAATCCTATGTCGCAGGGACTATCAGGGTCTCATAAGCGCCCACTATCCAGATTGTTGACACAGATACCGACACGGATTCTGACTCCAGTGTCGATTACGATGATGCAAAGTTACAGCCAAAATTGGCAAAATACATTTGATATATGATTATGGCAATAAAAGATGTTTTGCACATCACAGAGGAGCCCCCTATCCCTGACAAGAGGGTACATATGTACAAGGGAAAGAAGCCTGAGGTAACCTTTCCCCCCTCACACGAGCTGAACGAGTTATGTGAAAAAGCTTGGGAATCTCCTGCAGATTTCCAAAAGGATTCCCCTTTCCCATCAACGGATAGGTTACGATGGGAATCCTCCCCTTGGGTGGACAAAGCATTAACACGCTTATCCAAGAAGGTAGCCCTCCCGTCCCAGGATACGGCTACCCTCAAAGAGTCTGCTGACCGCAAACAGGAGATTACCCTGAAGTCCATTTATACACATTCAGGTACCTTACTCAGACCGGCAATTGCGTCGGCCTGGGTGTGTAGTGCTGTAGCGGCATGGACGGATACCCTAGATAAGGCTACTATTTTATTGCCCCTGGGGCATATAAGAGATGCTGTCCTATATATGTGTGTATGCAAACTACAGGTGGTGCTGCAGGGCTCACACCCTTTTACTTGTCTTGTAGAGCAACTCTGGAGCTGTTACTGGGTCCAGCTGCTGCAAGAAATCAGCTTGAATGCTTCAGGGGCTTGGGCATGGCCAACATGAGCCCCACACTGATGGGGGTGTATAAAGCGATCTAGGGGTCATCCAAGCGCAACCCCACAAAGGCCGCCATGCCCTGCGTGACCATTTTCTCTTTTCATATGCAGACGAGGGTTGCAGCCAACTATGCCCATTGCTTGGATGACATCACCGTATGCAAATCCGTCTGCTGCAGACCTTTCCCCAGGAATGCTTGTACTAGTTGTTGCATATGGTTTGATGTTTGAGGGTGCTTCAGTATTAGGCAGCCTTCCGCCCTCTCATGTTCATCTGAAAATATGTGGTCTCCCTGCAGTTCCCTTGTGCTTCCTCAGTTGAATCTCCTTAACTTGACGGGTGTGTGCCCGAGCAGCCGCCCTCCACAGCCCTATCCCAGCACATGCTTTTCTTGCGTATGAGATCTCTTGATCATGAAGATAGTTCTCACAGGGTGAGGTTCATCCATTACATTTTAAAGTAGGAAGGTACAAATTACATATTCAAATTACATATATGTGCTGGATTCAAATGTTTTCCCCCCTTCCTTTCTCAATTGTGCCCATCAGCAGCTATTCTAATGTTGCTGCCAATGGGTGTGACACATTCATTTCTTCTGTGGGGTACACTGGACTCCACAAGGATTCACATTGGGGTGTAGAGTAGGATCTTGATCTGAGGCACCAACAGGCTCAAAGCTTTTGACTGTTCCCAAGATGCTCAGCGCCCCCTCCTCTATAACCTCGCTTCCATGAACAGGGAGCTCAGTTTGTAGTTGGTGCCTTCAGTAGCAGGCCACTTAAGAGGGGGCTGCCTCAGGCAGCCTATTCTTAGCTATTAATTTTGACAAGAAAAGAAGAACTTTTATTTATAAGAATCTACAAGGGCTGCAGCGGCCCTCCCCAGCCCTATCCCAAATCATACTTATTTTGCATAGGAGATACCATGGTCATGAAGATTGTTCTCCCAGGGTGAGGTTCATTCATTGCATTCTGGGTATGCTGACCCCTGTGATTTCCCCAAATGTGGGAAACTCAACTGCATTATTTGTGGTAGTGGGGGACTGTGTTTGTGCTTTCTTCTGGTCAACTCCCCCCTCTTCCTGCTGTGTTCGGCCACCCCCTACCCCCTCCCCTCCCTGCCGTGTGTCCGGTCACCCTCCCCTCTCTGCTGTGTGTCCAGCCACCCCCCCCCTCTCAGCTGTGTGTCCGGCCACCCCCCCCAGACACGCAGCGCCTGACACACACAGACATGCAACGCCTGACACGCATACGCATATGCAGCGCTGGACGCACACGCACACAGCACCTGACACACACACACACACACACAGCACCTGACACACACGCACACACACAGCACCTGACACACACACACACAGCACCTGACACTCACACGGACCTGACACACGCGCACACACTCACACGCAGCACCTGACACACGCACACACAGACGCAGCACCTGACACTCACACGGACCTGACACACACGCACACACTCACACGCGGCGCCTGACGCACATAGACACGCGGCGCCTGACGCACATAGACACGCGGCGCCTGACGCACACGCGGCGCCTGACGCACACGCGGCGCCTGACGCACACGCGGCGCCTGACAGACACGCGGCGCCTGACACACACGCACAGGCAGCGCCTGGCACACACGCACAGGCAGCGCCTGACACACACGCAGCGCCTGACACACACAGACACGCAGCGCCTGACACACACAGACACGCAGCGCCTAACGCACAGGCAGCGCCTGACACACGCAGCGCCTGACACACGCAGCGCCTGACACACGCAGCGCCTGACACACGCAGCGCCTGACACACACACGCACCTGACACTCACATGCTCCTGACACACGAAGCATGATGGCCTAACAGGAGGCTTTAAAATTTTCTTTCTAGTGACCTTCGTTTGGGAGAAAAATGCAAAGGTACAAGACAGCTTTTCCTTGCCAATATCTCTCTTTTGCAAAGAGCTGCGCATTGGAAAATTCAGGGCTATGTCGTGTAGATGATGGCCTAACAGGAGGCTTTAAAATTATCTTTCTAGTGTCCTTCGTTTGGGAGAAAAATGCAAAGGTACAAGACAGCTTTTCCTTGCCAATATCTCTCTTTTGCAAAGAGCTGCGCATTGGAAAATTCAGGGCTATGTCGTGTAGATGATGGCCTAACAGGAGGCTTTAAAATTATCTTTCTAGTGTCCTTCGTTTGGGAGAAAAATGCAAAGGTACAAGACAGCTTTTCCTTGCCAATATCTCTCTTTTGCAAAGAGCTGCGCATTGGAAAATTCAGGGCTATGTCGTGTAGATGATGGCCTAACAGGAGGCTTTAAAATTTTCTTTCTAGTGTCCTTCGTTTGGGAGAAAAATGCAAAGGTACAAGACAGCTTTTCCTTGCCAATATCTCTCTTTTGCAAAGAGCTGCGCATTGGAAAATTCAGGGCTATGTCGTGTAGATGATGGCCTATCAGGAGGCTTTAACATTTTCTTTCTAGTGTCCTTCGTTTGGGAGAAAAATGCAAAGGTACAAGACAGCTTTTCCTTGCCAATATCTCTCTTTTGCAAAGAGCTGCGCATTGGAAAATTCAGGGCTATGTCGTGTAGATGATGGCCTAACAGGAGGCTTTAAAATTTTCTTTCTAGTGTCCTTCGTTTGGGAGAAAAATGCAAAGGTACAAGACAACTTTTCCTTGCCAATATCTCTCTTTTGCAAAGAGCTGCGCATTGGAAAATTCAGGGCTATGTCGTGTAGATGATGGCCTAACAGGAGGCTTTAAAATTTTCTTTCTAGTGACCTTCGTTTGGGAGAAAAATGCAAAGGTACAAGACAGCTTTTCCTTGCCAATATCTCTCTTTTGCAAAGAGCTGCGCATTGGAAAATTCAGGGCTATGTCGTGTAGATGATGGCCTAACAGGAGGCTTTAAAATTATCTTTCTAGTGTCCTTCGTTTGGGAGAAAAATGCAAAGGTACAAGACAGCTTTTCCTTGCCAATATCTCTCTTTTGCAAAGAGCTGCGCATTGGAAAATTCAGGGCTATGTCGTGTAGATGATGGCCTAACAGGAGGCTTTAAAATTATCTTTCTAGTGTCCTTCGTTTGGGAGAAAAATGCAAAGGTACAAGACAGCTTTTCCTTGCCAATATCTCTCTTTTGCAAAGAGCTGCGCATTGGAAAATTCAGGGCTATGTCGTGTAGATGATGGCCTAACAGGAGGCTTTAAAATTTTCTTTCTAGTGTCCTTCGTTTGGGAGAAAAATGCAAAGGTACAAGACAGCTTTTCCTTGCCAATATCTCTCTTTTGCAAAGAGCTGGGCATTGGAAAATTCAGGGCTATACCGTGTAGATGAAGCACTAACAGGAGGCTTTAAAATTTTCTTTCTAGTGTCCTTCGTTTGGGAGAAAAATGCAAAGGTACAAGACAGCTTTTCCTTGCCAATATCTCTCTTTTGCAAAGAGCTGCGCATTGGAAAATTCAGGGCTATGCCGTGTAGATGATGGCCTAACAGGAGGCTTAAAAATTTTCTTTCTAGTGTCCTTCGTTTGGGAGAAAAATGCAAAGGTACAAGACAGCTTTTCCTTGCCAATATCACTCTTTTGCAAAGAGCTGCGCATTGGAAAATTCAGGGCTATGTCGTGTAGATGATGGCCTAACAGGAGGCTTTAAAATTTTCTTTCTAGTGACCTTCGTTTGGGAGAAAAATGCAAAGGTACAAGACAGCTTTTCCTTGCCAATATCTCTCTTTTGCAAAGAGCTGCGCATTGGAAAATTCAGGGCTATGTCGTGTAGATGATGGCCTAACAGGAGGCTTTAAAATTTTCTTTCTAGTGTCCTTCGTTTGGGAGAAAAATGCAAAGGTACAAGACAGCTTTTCCTTGCCAATATCTTTCTTTTGCAAAGAGCTGCGCATTGGAAAATTCAGGGCTATGTCGTGTAGATGATGGCCTAACAGTAGGCTTTAAAATTATCTTTCTAGTGTCCTTCGTTTGGGAGAAAAATGCAAAGGTACAAGACAGCTTTTCCTTGCCAATATCTCTCTTTTGCAAAGAGCTGCGCATTGGAAAATTCAGGGCTATACCGTGTAGATGAAGCACTATCAGGAGGCTTTAAAATTTTCATTCTAGTGTCCTTCGTTTGGGAGAAAAATGCAAAGGTACAAGACAGCTTTTCCTTGCCAATATCTCTCCTTTGCAAAGAGCTGCGCATTGGAAAATTCAGGGCTATGCCGTGTAGATGATGGCCTAACAGGAAGCTTTAAAATTTTCTTTCTAGTGTCCTTCGTTTGGGAGAAAAATGCAAAGGTACAAGACAGCTTTTCCTTGCCAATATCTCTCTTTTGCAAAGAGCTGTGCATTGGAAAATTCAGGGCTATGTCGTGTAGATGATGGCCTAACAGGAGGCTTTAAAATTATCTTTCTAGTGTCCTTCGTTTGGGAGAAAAATGCAAAGGTACAAGACAGCTTTTCCTTGCCAATATCTCTCTTTTGCAAAGAGCTACGCATTGGAAAATTCAGGGCTATGTCTTGTAGATGATGGCCTAACAGTAGGCTTTAAAATTTTCTTTCTAGTGTCCTTCGTTTGGGAGAAAAATGCAAAGGTACAAGACAGCTTTTCCTTGCCAATATCTCTCTTTTGCAAAGAGCTACGCATTGGAAAATTCAGGGCTATGTCTTGTAGATGATGGCCTAACAGTAGGCTTTAAAATTTTCTTTCTAGTGTCCTTCTTTTGGGAGAAAAATGCAAAGGTACAAGACAGCTTTTCCTTGCCAATATCTCTCTTTTGCAAAGAGCTGCGCATTGGAAAATTCAGGGCTATGTCGTGTAGATGATGGCCTAACAGGAGGCTTTAAAATTATCTTTCTAGTGTCCTTCGTTTGGGAGAAAAATGCAAAGGTACAAGACAGCTTTTCCTTGCCAATATCTCTCTTTTGCAAAGAGCTACGCATTGGAAAATTCAGGGCTATGTCGTGTAGATGATGGCCTAACAGGAGGCTTTAACATTTTCTTTCTAGTGTCCTTCGTTTGGGAGAAAAATGCAATGGTACAAGACAGCTTTTCCTTGCCAATATCTCTCTTTTGCAAAGAGCTGCGCATTGGAAAATTCAGGGCTATGTCGTGTAGATGATGGAATAACAGGAGGCTTTAGAATTTTCTTTCTAGTGTCCTTCGTATGGGAGAAAAATGCAAAGGTACAAGACAGCTTTTCCTTGCCAATATCTCTCTTTTGCAAAGAGCTGCGCATTGGAAAATTCAGGGCTATGCCGTGTAGATGATGGCCTAACAGGAGGCTTTAAAATTTTCTTTCTAGTGTCCTTCGTTTGGGAGAAAAATGCAAAGGTACAAGACAGCTTTTCCTTGCCAATATCTCTCTTTTGCAAAGAGCTGCGCATTGGAAAATTCAGGGCTATGTCGTGTAGATGATGGCCTAACAGGAGGCTTTAAAATTATCTTTCTCTATCGTCCTAAGTGGATGCTGGGGTTCCTGAAAGGACCATGGGGAATAGCGGCTCCGCAGGAGACAGGGCACAAAAGTAAAGCTTTTACAGGTCAGGTGGTGTGTACTGGCTCCTCCCCCTATGACCCTCCTCCAGACTCCAGTTAGATTTTTGTGCCCGGCCGAGAAGGGTGCAATTCTAGGTGGCTCTCATAAAGAGCTGCTTAGAGAGTTTAGCTTAGGTTTTTTATTTTACAGTGATTCCTGCTGGCAACAGGATCACTGCAACGAGGGACAGAGGGGAGAAGAAGTGAACTCACCTGCGTGCAGGATGGATTGGCTTCTTGGCTACTGGACATGAAGCTCCAGAGGGACGATCACAGGTACAGCCTGGATGGTCACCGGAGCCACGCCGCCGGCCCCCTCACAGATGCTGAAGCAAGAAGAGGTCCAGAATCGGCGGCTGAAGACTCCTGCAGTCTTCTTAAGGTAGCGCACAGCACTGCAGCTGTGCGCCATTTTCCTCTCAGCACACTTCACACGGCAGTCACTGAGGGTGCAGGGCGCTGGGGGGGGGGGCGCCCTGGGAGGCAAATGAAAACCTTCAAAAAGGCTAAAAATACCTCACATATAGCCCCAGAGGCTATATGGAGATATTTACCCCTGCCTAAATGTACTAAATAGCGGGAGACGAGCCCGCCGAAAAAGGGGCGGGGCCTATCTCCTCAGCACACGGCGCCATTTTCTGTCACAGCTCCGCTGGTCAGGAAGGCTCCCAGGTCTCTCCCCTGCACTGCACTACAGAAACAGGGTATAACAGAGAGGGGGGGCAAAATAAATGGCAATATATTAATATAAAAGCAGCTATAAGGGAGCACTTAATCATAAGGCTATCCCTGTCATATATAGCGCTTTTTGGTGTGTGCTGGCAGACTCTCCCTCTGTCTCCCCAAAGGGCTAGTGGGTCCTGTCTTTGTATAGAGCATTCCCTGTGTGTCTGCTGTGTGTCGGTACGTGTGTGTCGACATGTATGAGGACGTTATTGGTGTGGAGGCGGAGCAATTGCCAAATATGAGGATGTCACCTCCTAGGGGGTCGACACCAGAATGGATGCCTTTATTTGTGGAATTACGGGATAGCGTCAACTCGCTTAAGCAGTCGTTTGCTGACATGAGGCGGCCGGACACTCAATTAGTGCCTGTCCAGGCGCCTCAAACACCGTCAGGGGCTGTAAAACGCCCCTTGCCTCAGTCGGTCGACACAGACCCAGACACAGGCACTGATTCCGGTGGTGAAGGTGACGAATCAACCGTATTTTCCAGTAGGGCCACACGTTATATGATTTTGGCAATAAAGGAGATGTTACATTTAGCTGATACTACAGGTACCACTAAACAGGGTATTATGTGGGGTGTGAAAAAACTACCAGTAGTTTTTACCGAATCAGAAGAATTAAATGACGTGTGTGATGAAGCGTGGGGTGCCCCGATAAAAAACTGCTAATTTCAAAGAAGTTATTGGCTTTATACCCTTTCCCGCCAGAGGTTAGGGAGCGCTGGGAAACACCTCCTAGGGTGGACAAAGC